>NW_027137718.1:0-15678 GCF_001692895.1 Cenococcum geophilum 1.58
CTTTTTTTACTTTCTTTACCTTTTTTTACTTTCTTTACCTTTTTTTACTTTCTTTACCTTTTTTTACTTTCTTTACCTTTTTTTACTTTCTTTACTACTTCTTTACTTTCTTTACTACTTCTTTACTATTTAAACTACTACTTTTTACTTTTTACTTTTAATAAAAAAAACTTTCTTTTTTTATTAAAAACTACCTTTACTACTTCTTTACTACTTTTTTATTACTAAAAAAACTTAAACTATTACCTAAACTACTACTCCCTTACTAATACTACTACTAAAACTAAAAAACCCTTAAAACTCTTAAAAAACTTCTTTTAACCCTTTAAAAACTACCTAAAAACTTTTTAAACCTTTTAAAAACTTAAACTACTATCTACTTTACTAAAACTACTACCTTTTTTACTACTTAAACTACTACTAACCTATTTTTTACTAAAAAAAACTACTTAAAACTACTTAACTACTTAAACTACTACTAAAAAAAACTACTTCTCTACCTAAAAAATTCCTTTTTTATACTTTTTACCTTTTTTACTTACCTCTTTACTTAAAAAACTACTACTTTATTAAAAAAAACTAATAAAACTTAAACTACTACTAAAAAACCTACTTTTTTTTACTTAATCCCTTACTTAAAAAACTACTAAATTACTACTTCTAAAACTACCTCTTTACTAAAAAACTATTTAAAAACTTAAATTATTACTAAACTTCTAAACTTCTAAAACTTCCTTTTTTAATTCTTTTCTACTTAAAAAAAAACTACCTCCCTACCTTTAAAACTACTTCTCTATTTTTAAAACTACCCCCCTATCTTTAAAACTACTCCTTTACCTTTAAAACTACTTTTTTATTACCCCCTTACCTAAAAAACTATTTAATTACCCCTTTATTTAAAAATCTTCTTTTTTTACTTAAATTACTACTAAACTACCTTTTCTACTCCCTTTTTTATTACTTTTTCTATTACTAAATTATTTATAAAAAAACTATTTCTTTAACTAAACTATTCCCTTTTTTTACTAAAAACTTACTTAAAATTTAAATTACTACTTTTTTACTACCCTTTTAATACTTTCTTTTACTAAAAAACCTACTTTTTCTACTACTTTTATATTTAAAACTACCTCTTTACTTAAACTATTACTTAAAACTACTACTAAATTACTAAAAAAAACTATTCCTTTACTTTTTAAAACTAAAAATAAAAAAATTAAACTACTACTAACCTACTCTTTCTATATAAAAACTATAAAAACTACTAAAAAAAACTACTTAAACTACTACTAAACCCCTAAAAACCTACTTCTTTATTAAAAAAATTCTCTTAAAACTACTACTAAACTATTTAAAAATTTAATAAAATACCTAAACTACTAAAAAAAACTACTCTTTTACTACTTCCTTTACTACCTCTACTACTAAAAAACTATAACCTTTTTTTTTACTACTTTAAAACCTAAACTACTACCTATTTTACTAAAAAAAAACTTAAACTATTCCTTTTTTTATTAAAAAAAACTATTTCTTTATTTAAACTACTTTTTTTTCTTTTTTATAATTACCTAATTATTTAACTACCTTTTATTACTATTATTAATATATTACTTTTACTACTTTTATTACTATTACTACTTCTACTTTTACTATTACTATCTTTACTACCCCTATTATTTAATATATTACCCCTATTATTTAATCTACTATTACTACTTTTATTATTTTCTCTTTTCTATTCCTACCTTTCTTATTACTTAATCTATTTTTTTTTATTACTACCCTTACTACTACTTTTACTATATATATTACTTCTACTATTTTAATTCTTACTTTTACTACTTTTATTACTACTTTTATTACTACTTTTATATATACTACTACTTCTATTACTTCTATTACCTTTACTATCTTTATTATTTTTACTATTATTTCTATTTTATTATCTTTAATACTCCTATTACTTTTATTATTATTAATTTTACTACTTTTACTACTTTTATTACTACTATTACCTTTACTACTTTTATTATTACTTTTATTTTTCTTATTTTTACTATTACTTCTACTACTATTCTTTTTACTCTTATTATCTCTACTATTACTTTTACTTAATCTATTATTTCTACTACTATTATTACTTCTATTATATTAATGTTTTAATATCTTCTAATATTATAAATAATCTAAAACTACTCTTTTTACTAAATTTTCTATCTTTATTTTTACTACTACTTAAATTTATATTAAATTTCTAAAACTACTACCTAAATTTTCTATTATTATTTCTATTTCTATTATTACTACTTCTTAATAATCTATTTCTTAATAATCTATTCTTTAATAATTTATTTTTTAATAATTTATTTTTTTAATAATCTATTTCTTAATCTACTATTTCTTAATAATCTATTTTTTAATAATCTATTTTTTAATAATCTATTTCTTAATAATCTATTTCTTAATAATCTATTTCTTAATAATCTACCTTTTAATAATCTATTTTTTTATTTATTATTCTTTAATAATTTACTTAATCTACCTAATCTATTATTATTATTATTACTATTACTATTAAAATTATTACTTAATTTATCTAATCTATTACTTTTACTACCTTTTTTCTTACTTTTACTACTAATTTATTACTTTTACTACCTAATCTATTACTTCTACTATCTAATCTATTACCTCTACTATTTATTTTATTATTACTTCTCTTACTATTACTACTTCTATTTAATCTATTACTTCTACTTTTACCTCTACTACTATTTAATTTTTTATTACTTCTATTATTTCTATTACTTTTACTACTACTTTTATTATAACTATTATAACTATTATTTCTATTATTTCTATTATTTCTACTACCTTTATTACTTCTATTTATATTATATCTATTACCTTTACTACTTTTACTACTTTTACTACTTTTATTACTTTTACTACTTCTACTTAATTTACTATATTTATTACCTTTACTTTTACTTCTATTTCTTTTATTCTTATTTTTATTTTTATATTACTATTTTTATTACTATTACCTCTATTATCTCTACTACTCCTATTACTTATACTATTACTACTATTAAAATTACTAAATCTACTAAAATTACTACTCCTACTTATAACTACTCCTATAATACTAACCTATTTACTATTACTATTTACCTCTTATATATTACCCTTTTCTTTACCTATTATATCTTAAAATACTATCTATAATACTTAATAAAAAACTACTTAATTCTTACCTCTTTTATTCTACTTAATCCTCTCTACTAAACTAATATTAACTACTACTATATCTTATACTAATACTTCTTTATATTAAATAACTCTTTATAATTCTAATATTAACTATTTACCTTTAATCTATATTATAAACTATCTTTATATAACTCTAACTATTTAATCACCTTATTAACCTAATTATCTACTATTAACTTTTATATATTACCTTTAATTATAATTTTTTATCTTAACTCCTACCCTTTTACTTATTATATACTAACCTACCTACCTTTATAACTACCCTCTTAACCACTCTATTTCTAAAATCTCCCCCTATCTACTTCTAATAAATTCCTCCCACTATACTCTTCTCTCCTACTACTAATAATAAAACTTATACTAAACGCTAACCCTTTCCACCTCTATTTCCCTCCTAATATCTACCCCTACCTCTATAATCCCTCTATCTACTACCTCCTTTAAAACCTCTCTCTACTTCCTCCCCTAAAACCCCCTATCTACTACCTCCTCTAAAACTTCTCTTTCTATTACCTCCTCCTCTAAAACTAAATCCTTTATCCTTCTATAAATATTATATAACTCCTCCCTATTCTTACAACTAACTTAACCTTCTTATTTATCTAAATATCTATCTAATACTACTCTTCTATATATTTAAACCCTATCTAACCCTTATATCTATCTTTTCACTAACCTAACCTCTTCTTTTATCTACTCTTTATCCTCTTACCTACTCTTACCCTATTATATACTACTTTTACTACTTTTACTACTACTATATTAATATACTATTAGAAGTTGATTTCGGCATATTAACATACCAAACTAGTTAATTTCAGCATGCCAATATACTAAAGATATTAATTTCGGCATGTTAATATATTAAACTAGTTAATTTCAGCATGCTAATATACTAAAGATCTTAATTTCGGTATATTAACATATTAAACTAGTTAATTTTTAGCATACCAATATACTAAACTTGTTAATTTCGGCATATTAACATACCAAACTAGTTAATTTTAGCATGCTAATATACTAAAAGAAGTTAAAATAACTTAATTTTACTATATTAATATATTAAAAAATTATAAATATCTTATATTACTATTATAATAAAACTATAAACCTAAACCCTCTGCCCTTCTTATTATCCATAAGAATTCCTATATTAAATTATTACTTTTAAATCCACTACTAATCCATTACTTCTTTAAATATGCCCCTAGCCCCTTATAGTCTTTAATATCCATACCTACCTTTTCTAATCTCTCCTTTCACTTCCTTCTAACCCTATTATATAAAACCGATATTCCAACTATTACGCTTACCATTACCCCTAAGTATTAATAATGCTTTCCTATCTACCTAAACCTACTTTTTTTATTATCTATCCACCTTATATAAACCCTTTAGGGGGCCCTACATTTAAAATAACCTATTTTCTTAACCTTTCTAATTAAATCCGTAATTGCTACCTATATCCTCCTAATATATTGACCTTACTCATTTATATAATCCGCCAATCTATATTTCTATACTCTATTTACCGCTTTATATACCACACACCTATCTTTCCACTCTTATAACTGCCTCCCTATTAACTATAATATATCCTTACCCTCCTCTTCACCTTCCTTATTCTCCTTATCCTTTTCATCTTCTTTATCCTCTTTATCCTCTTTATCCTCTTCATTCTCTTTATCCTCTTTATTCTCTTTATCCTCTTTATTCTCTTTATCCTCTTTATTCTTTTTCTCCTCTTTATTCTCTTTATCCTCTTTATCCTCTTCATCCTCACTATAATCTTCTAATTCTCCTATCTACAATTCCCTTTTATCTTCTAACCCTAATTAACTTATAAATCCCAAATTAAACTTAGATACTTCTCATCTCCCTTCTACCTTATTTATATCTTCCACTTTAAATATCTTTTTAACCTCTTGCTTAACCTTAACCTCTTCCCTATATACTACCTATTCTCTCCCACCACTTATATAGAGTATTATTTTAATAAATACAACTATTACATTACTTATTAACATTCCCTATACTTACCGACTATATCGCTATTCTAACCATTTACTATATTCCTCTAACCTACCACCTAGCTCCGTTAAGTAGCCAGCCTTATAGATAATATCTAACCTATAAGCCGTTTTTACTACCACCCTAACAACCAGGACTAACACGTTTAACCACTAACATTTTTCTAAGTTACTCTTTCCCGTTATACATAGCTTCTAACTAATTCCACACTTTATATACATATAACTGCTCTTATTATACCAAATCTAACTTTAAAACTTATTATAACCTATCTACCCTAAGCCCTCAAATTTCTAATACCTAGCCAACAAATATAAATATAAGTCATCTTTTAAATCCAGTATCTAGCATACCGCACAGCTATCCGCCAGTTCATCTATTAGCTTCCGTACCTAATATTCTTTATCTATATCTTAACCCTACAAACTCTACCAGTCCACTAAACCCTCACCATATCTATCGCATGCTACGTAGTCCATATCCATATATATAACCTCTTTACCATCTAAATACCTACTTATAGCCCCTTACCAACAGCCCGTCGTCTAAATAAAAGCCACCATTACTAACCTATCAACTAAGCCCGCCTTCCTTATAGCCTACCTTTCTACCTCGCTAGTTTCTAAGAGCACCACTAAGTTTACTACCTCCCCCCCACGTCCCACCCGACCGCTTTCTTACGCATAGTTAATTATCCCATATAGTAGCCCTATATAAAGCATAAACACAATACCCACAAAGTCTACCCCAGTCCTAAGAGCTAATATTACAACGATAAAGCCCCCCTCTTTAACCCACTTTAATAGTTAGTCCTCTCTATTAACTAACCCTATATAATAATACGCGCATAAAAGTAAGCAAGCCAGCTCCTTATATTGCTCTCAACTACAACAGTAGATTACTCCCTTTATACTATCCAGTCTTTAACCTTATCTCTTATATATTACCACTACTATTTCCAAAATCTTCCTAACCTAACACCACTATACCATATACTGTGTCTTTACTTATACCATACTTACTTATATATACATAACCAATAGTATAAGTATAACCGAGCTTAGCTCCTACTCTAGTAGTAGGGGCAGCGTTACTATAAGCAGTATTATCGGACACTACAGCAGTCGTAAATTTTAAAGCTCCGCTAACTTCGGCCGCCAGTTACTTAATATAAACGTTAGATAACACTTATTAATTACCACCCGCCAAAGTAATTTATCTTAGTTTAATCGTAAGGCGTAGTTAAAAAATCCCCAGCTAAATACTATATCCGCGCTTACCACTACTATAGCTACCATATTATTCTCTCCTGCCTTTTACTCTATATACTCTATCCACGCCTTTTTTAACCAGTCTACTATATTGCCCAGTAGTGCCTAAAACGGTATAACCATAATAGTAACACTAGGGTCGTCTAGATATGCCAGCGCCATAAACAATAAGCTCTTCCCTTCTCCTATTAGCAGTATTACAACTAGCGGCGTATATCCTACTAGTATAGCCTCTACTCCCCACTTCTACTTATCTAACTAGAATAACACTTTACTACTACCAAGCGCCTATTACATTGCTCTTTTAATTTACTCCACCCTATACTCTCTTATTCCCAGCCCCGTTTTCCATATTACCAGCTATATACTTAAAGCGTCCAACCACCCTTATACACACTTTTACCCTACCTTTACTACCTTTAACTCTCCCGCTCTTATATTATCTACGCCCTCTATACCTAAAAACCGGTACTATACTTTACTAAGCAGTCAAAATGTTTTTACTAATTGGATGCTTAAGTGCTTAATAATATCGCTCAACACTCCATATCAATTAACCCCTATCCTCTCCATCCGCCTAGCTAATATCTCTAGTATACTCTCCTCCTTAACTTCTACTTCCTTAACCTTACTAATATTGTCTTAAGTGCCTACCCCAAATATCTTATCCATAAAGACCCGTCCGATCGCAATAGCTATATACTAATAGTTAAGCGTATACAGCTTATTTTAAAGTGCCTATAAAGACTACACCTTAATTACCCGCATAAGACGGTCTGTCTCCTACAGTCTATGCTTACCAGCCTAGATATAGTCGCTTCATTTATAGCGCTAAACCTACTTTATAAGCCTCTCCTAAAACAGCAGTATATACGCTAAATATAATACCACTAGCTAACCTACCCTCCACGGCAAAAACCGCGGTATAACCTTTAGCGCGTTAATAAGCGACTACAACTTATAATAATAAGTAATAAACACTACCTATCCATCTATAACAAAAATGTTCTAGTCCTATAGAAGCCCGTTCTAATACTAGCATAATATAATTTTAGTACCCCTAGCCGGCTATCCTGCTATTATATATACTATAAATAGCAGTAGCTTAAAAAACCTATTAACTTTTTAAATATATCGCCGGACCCGCCGTACATACCACCCCTTCTTTACCTACATTTTCTTATCTACTTTACTTTATTACATCTACCTAAGCATCTATTCCAGCCCGCTAGCTAGCCTATTACTTAACTTATTTATAAACAAAATCCCCCATTTTATAAACGTTACGTTATCCTTAATCTTATCTAGCGGAATAGTAAACCGCCCCCTTTACCCGCAAACCCATATTAGCTCCTACCATAGCATCCACTCGGCTTTAATAACCGCATCTTAAATTATTATCTAAAACCGTTTAATTATAACCAGCCGCCTATATAAATAGATAATCTTCTTATCTTTTAACCAATAGATACTGCCCAGATTGTTATAATTTAATACAACTACCTTACTATACACCAGTAAGCTAATTATTATACTTATCGGGCTAAAAGACCCATCGGCTAGAAATTGCTTCTGCTTAGTAAGAAACTTCTCCCACTTAGCTTCCTTTTACCTCTCTCTTTCTACTAACAAAAGTAGCTATTTAACCACAAGCGCCCATACACAGTAGACTATGCCTATAAGCATATATAAGAAGTCATTTACCATTTAGAGTCTCCTTAGTTCCTTATTAATCCCTAGCACCATAAGAAAGTAAATAAGTCCGCTGTTAAACGGATTATTACTAATATTCCGGAATATAAACGAAGCCGAGAGTTAAAGCACCCATTTTACAATACTCTCCTTATTCTCTCCTACTTATAGCACATACTATAGATTCTTTATAACTTCTTTTTATTCGTCCTACTATTAAAAAAGCTCTTAGCCATCTCTAAGAAACTAAGCGTTATTCTTATTGTTTTCCCCACCCTTATTATCCTTATCGTCTTCTACCCCCTTATTATCATCATCATTACTATTATTATTATCGCCGTTCTCGTTTATCCCTCCAGTTATACTCTCTACATTTTTACTACTAGTATCTTTATTGTTATCTATATCTCGCCTAAGTACAACATTATCCCCTTCTGCCTCTTTTACAGTAATAAGCCGTAGATAATAATAGATAAACTACTGCTAGTACCTAGTATACCACTCCTAACTATCCGCGTTTTCTAACCGCCCTATCGGCCTAACATTAACCTCTTTACGCTTCGCGCTTCTAAGCTATCGCCTTATCTTATAAGCAAGCGTCAATAGTTTAAATATATATCTCTCTATTAATATATCTAATACGCTATATACTTACTTTAACTCCTTCTTATCTTAGTCTAGTAATTACCTTACATATATAAGATATATTAGATTGCGTTTTACTATATACTCTAACCAGCCTATACAGTTATACCATCCTATTTAATCTATCTTTGCTACTTCAGCGTCCGCTACCTCTAGTCCTTTTTTATAGTCCTCATTAGCCTTCTTCTATTTACTTAGCATAGCTTATACAAATTCCTTATCGCCCTTATTAACCGCGCGTAAAGCCACCTCGCCCTCCAGTTCTGGTACATATACAGTAAAGTAGCGCTAAAAGCCACTACTAGTAAAAAATGTTTGCACTTTAACATTTGTCTAATACTCCCGGTTTTACTAAGTTAATTTCTATCCGTATATCTTTTTACTATACTTCCATACTCCGTCATAATTTATGCTAATAAACCTACATACTTCCTCATCGCATAAAAAAGCATCTATTAGCTTACGCAGTATTTTAAACGGTAGTCTAAACGGCGGCAATAGCGGCATATCCCTCGGGCCTAACAGAGCGTATTTACTATACTTTTTAATAAGTTCCTTTTATATCTTTTGCCATATTAAGTAATAGTTACATAAATATAACCGCAGATTTCAAATTATATAGCCGTGTTCTTTATATATTAGTACTTTATAATTAGGGTCGTAATACAAAAACCAGTTAGGCGGTTAAGTGCTACTACTATTAGTATTTATTGTTGCTGCGGTTATTAACGCTAGTATTAATTCGTATTATATTCTAGCCCGTAAGTTCTAGCAAACCTCTATTACGACCCCAAATATAAAAATATAATGCTTAATTCTGCTACTAATACCTAACCCTTTTTTGGCATATTAATATACTAAAATAATAGAATATAATACTTAACTTAATTTATCTATCTAGGGAAGGCTAGTAGCCATATAATATAATATTAAGGAGGCTGGTTTACCAGCCCCTATACACTACTAGAATATTAATTCTTAATAGATAAAGTAGGAAGCTTATATATATATTAATAATTAAGTAACTAGTAATAGCGCTACTACTATTAGTATTTGTTATTATTGCGGTTATTAACATTATTATTAATACTAGCGTTATATTCTAGCTTACGGGTTCCGGCAAACCTATATTATAACTCCTACACTAACCCTAAGTTAATAGTAATATAGTGTAATTCTTAATCTAATACTTTAAAACGATTAAACTTAATATACTAAACAACTTTTATATAGAAAAGAATGTGTTTAAAGTATTATTACGGGGGTATTTAGAGAATAAATCCTACCTAACGGATCCCACCGAGGAATTATTAGTTTTTAGTTAGCGCAACCCTAAATACTAACTACGTTTGTCCGGATTCCAGTATAATTTACCGCCCCCTTAACAATAGGCACTATAATCTTTATAATTCTCTACCTTTAATACTTATAAATTAACTAACTTTATATATAATTAATAGGCTATATAAATACACTTAGGTAATATTAATACTTCCCCTTTTACTTAAATATTACTTTTTACTTTTAAAACTACTTTTTTTTTTACTTTAAAATTAATTATATAAAATCTAAATTAAATACCCTAATTTTAGTATATTAATATACCTAAATTAACTTATTTTAATACTTATTTTAATACCTATTTTAATACTTCTCTTAATATATTAATATACTAAAATTAACTTTTTTTAAATACTTATCTTAATACCTATCTTAATACCTATCTTAATATTTATTTTAATACTTATCTTAATACTTATCTTAATACTTATCTTAAACTATATTATATTTTAGTATATTAATATATTAAAATTAACTTCTCTTAATACTTATCTTAATACCTATCTTAATACTTATCTTAACACCTATCTTAATACCTATTTTAATACTTATCTTAATACTTATCTTAATACCTATTTTAATACTTATCTTAAACTAACTATTTTCTATTTTTATAAATTTAATTTTAGTATATTAATATGCCGAAATTAACTTCTTAAACTATATTAATATACTAAAATTAACTTCCCCTAATATATAAATATATTAAAACTTTCTTTATTATAGTGCTAATAGAAAATAGTATATTATAGTAGCTAATTATTAATTCTAGCCCTAAATATAAAATAACTAATATATATTTATTATCTCTTTTCCTATAATCTTATCCTTTTTACCTAACTATTTTAATATATTTTACTTCTTATCTTCTAATACTATTTCTTTCTTCTATAGTTNTATATAGACCTACTTTTAAACCTCTTTATCTATAAACCCTAATATTGTTATTACTACTTCCTTTAATACCCCTAAATATTAATAATAACCTCTTCCTCTTTATTAAAAACCCTATCCTCTTTTTAAGTTTTTCTNCTATAAATAGTAAATATATTACGGCGCCTAGTACNTATTATATTATAAATATTACTAAAATTAGACCCTTTCTATAATCTCTACNTATTACTTTATTATCTTTACCTCTTNTATATCCGCGCAGCTCTCCTATTTATACTTTATTACCTCCCTATATTATACCTTATATATAATATAACTATTTTTTTAGTTCTTAAACTAGCTTAGTAAATCTTTTATTTATAATCTCTTACTTATATACTATTTTATTCTCCTTTATTATATAATATTCTAATACTATCTCTNTATTATAAATTTNTTTTATATATCTATTACTTCTNTATTTCCTTCTAATCTATTATTTTCTTTATTATTTAATTTAGTCCCCTTTATATCTAACNTACCTCCGTCTTTATCTATTTCTTTTACTAAATACTTATCTTTTTCTTTAAACTTACTTATTATAGCTAACTATTTAGCGCTATTAATAAGACCTATATTTAGCCGCTTACTTAGAGTTACTTCTTAATTTTTTATTACTACTTTTTCTTTCTTTATTTCNCTTAGGTTGCCTAAGTATATATTATACTTCTTCTCCCCTATTTTATAACCTAGCTAATTAGTCTATTTATTTATTTCCTTATTTAAAGTAATCTATTTATAAGTTTTATTTAATATAAACTTCTTTATTATATTATNTACCTTTTATCCCTACTCCTTTACTTTCCTTTTATCTCTTCCTATCTATAACGCCTATATAATAATTATNTNACTTTTTAATNCGTTTTATTTTACTTTTTTACTCTCCTATATATAGTCGCGTATTTTCTTTAGTATTTCTATATATATTACTACTTATATTATTAGTATATTAATACCTAACCCTAATATATTTATTACTATAAATACTTACTTTTACCTATTAGTTAGCTACTATAAAATCCGCTTCTTTATATCTATTACTATATTATAATAATATACGCTATAACCTACTACCTTTACTACCCTTNTAGCCTATNCGATCTCCTTATAGTATATAATAATCTACCCTAGTATAAAATACTGCTTTTTNTTCTTCTTAACTAGCCTTTATACTTTATTATCCTTTTATACCCTTTTATATAAATCTACCTAATACTTTATATTTATTTTTATTATCTTTTNCTAAAACTTAACTATATATTTTTTATCTAATCCTATTACTTTATAAAATTGGATTTTATTTCTTAATAATAATATTACTATTAAATATATAAATTATATTTACTTTTTTATTATCTTTACTAGCTTTAATATACCTAGCTACTATTTATTNTCTAAATCTAATACTATATAGCACTTATTAATTATAATCTAATCTAGCTACTTTATTACCCTCTTTTTATTAATAAACCTACTAAACACTATTAATACCGCTGCTTTTAGTATAGCTAATATAATACTAGCCTAATAGGGCAGCCTTTACCTATTTTACTTTATATAGCTAATTTCTACCTTATTATATCTATCTTTTAAGTCCTCTTATAGCGAACTTAGNAGTATAATTACTATTATTACCCCTATCCTTATACTCGCCGCTAATAATATAAAGAAAAGGCTTTTCCTACCTTCTATATATATAATAATTAGTACTTATAACTNTTATTATATAATTACCTTTAATCCGGCTTTCTATAGCCCTTAAAACTCTACTTATAGTCCTACTAGCTATTTAANCTACCTTTTTAAATCCGTTTTATATAACGTACTCTATTACTAAAACTCCTTCTATTTCTACTCTACCTATATTTATTACTATATATCTAGATCTATATATCCTTTTTTCTATATTAACTAAAATTCTAATATATAGTACTAATCCGTACTAACTTTATAGAACTTCTATCTCTCTAATATAGTATAAAACGGTGATTTTATTAACAGTCTTNTATATATTATTTCCTTTATCCGCCTATAATACCCTAATTACCTCTCCTATATATTATCTATCTTATTACCGCTTTTTCTATTCTTATATACTAAATCTAATTTCTATATTACCTCCTTATCTCTTACTATCTCTTTTTATATTACTAGGTAGATATATTACTAAATACTTATAAAAATTCGCGTATTTATTCTATCTAACGTCTCTTACTATATTACTCTANNTATNTAATTACTACCCTAAAACCTATCTNGATTACTTANTCTTANCTTTTCTAATTTAAATAAGTCCTATAGTCTTTCTCTATTACCCTTACCCTTATTATTACTTTATTTTACTATATTTATCTCCTTTTAGTTATATCCGTTCTCTTTATTCTTANTATTACTCTATTATTTTTCTAGCTCTAACTTTTATAGAAAGCCTTTAATTTTATTCTACCCTTTATATAATATTTATAAAATCTCTATAAACGGCTAAATAAGCTATANATAATATATAACTATTTTACTTACCTCTTTTAGTATATACTAATAGATAATTTTAACCTTTTTACTCGCGTTATATCCTTTATAGTATAATATTATAAATAAAACTAGCCCTTTATTAATATAAACGCCTCTANTACCTTTACTATTTACGCCGTTTTTATACTAAATATTTATAATCTCCGTTTTTTACGCTAAGGCACTACTAATTATATAGACTAAAATAAATAGTCTCTCCTTAAATCTCTATACGGCCTATATATAGTTAAAGACGTTTTAATCTTTCTATAAAATACCTTAGCCGCCCTTTATATCTCTTAGTTCTTTATATATAAATTTCTTCTTTAGCTTCTCCTCTACTAATACCTATTTAAATAACTATCTTTTATTATTCTTTTTAAATATATTATAGGGGTCTTTTAGGAAGTTTTAGCCTTTTATTATTTTAGTATAGTTATTATATAGCTCTTTTAACTTTAAATCTAGTAGTTATATAATCCCCTTTTAGACTATACCTTACTTATTAATATNTAATAAGAGTAAATNTTATAGTAGCTATAATCGGACTATTTTATATAGTCCCTTAACTATTAACTATAAATTTACTAGTATAAAGGTCTNCTTCTTAATTAAGATCTTATTACTATTNTANACTACCCTTTCCTTNCTAATTATACTATATTAGATATTAAACCNATATATCCTTATATATTAAACCNATATATCCTTATATATAAAACCTAATCTATAAAAGTAGGCACTTCTTTATATATTATTAATGTTATAAACTAGTAAACTATTTTTTTTACTAGCTTAAATGTAGATAACGCCTTTACCTTACTCTCGTACGCTTTTAAGCTTAGTCTTTATAATTTATAGATATTTTTTTACTAAACNGTATATGCCTAATAGGCAACTAATATATATATTATAGCTATAATTACTAATAAAATTAGTATAAAGTTTTTTCCCTTAACTTATTTACCCTTATTTATATTTAACCTAATTACCGCTAGTTTACTAATAATACCGCTTTTATACTTACTNNCCTTTAGCTTATANTTAAATATAGTAATTTAAAACGCTAAATATANNTCTTTAATCTTCTATNTTTTAGTGTAAATATTTAACCTGCCNTTTTTCTTATTTCTACTAATAAGNAACTATATAGAAAATAAGTATCCCTTTTAACGCGGAGTTAGTATATATTATAGCCTTTTAGCCTTTATATATNTTCTCTATAAGTATTAGAGAATCTTAANTAATATATTACTATANTTGCGGATTGTTTATACCTTATATTTTATATAAAATAGTTACTTATTTAAANGCTCCCTAACCTNTTATTTATTAATATATTCTAATATAGATTTACCTATAATATTTAACTAATATATTTAGAACGCTTGCCTAATTAGTTATTTTATTACCTTATATATATCTANTAATTCTTTATCCCCTTTTCTCTCTATAAATTAGTCTAGCTNCTACTACTACCGCTACTACTATTTTTACTNCCCCNATTGCTCTTCTAGCTCTTCTTTAATAGTAAGCTATATTAAATTAATTAGTTTTTATTAAATATACTTCTATATATACTCCTCTTAACNAATAAATTTTAGCTATAGGTTTATAATAAATTAGTTANTATCCCTTTTTATCTTTTTTTCCTTTCTTACTTTCTAGATTTCTCTTACTTAGTAATTTAGCTCCGCCTTAGCACGCTTAATAATTAGATTAATTTCTTATACTATTTACTCCTATTACTAAATAACTTAAAAATATCTCTACTACTCTCCCTAAATAAAGAATTACTAGTAATCTTAATCTACTATCTATAACTTATTTATAGCCTTATAAGATTTTACTTAGCTATTTTCTNCTTACTTTTAGTAATTAACCTATTTATACTTTTTTTTATAATATTCTTAAATACCTCTAGTTGTTTAGTATATTTATACTTTTTTTTATAATATTCTTAAATACCTCTAGTTGT
>NW_027137719.1:0-14723 GCF_001692895.1 Cenococcum geophilum 1.58
GAGGATTACCAGGTATATCTGTAACACAGGCTTTAATAATAATACGAGTTTGACCGGTAGTAATGTCGTCCATAGATCGTAGTAGGGGTAGAGATGCAATGTATAGGTAAGCAGGTAGGCTAGAAATTATTGCAGCAGAGAATTAAGGAGACAGTGGTCGTTAGGATAATACTAACATGGCCTGTGCTCCGGCTAACCCCGCAGCTTAATAATACAAAACCCCAAGTGACCGGGGTTACCTCAGTAAGCTTAAGCTAAGGAATTAATACCCTATTTGTTTGGCGGATAATTGAATATCCGCTACGCGGATGGGCTTGATTTGATTGGAGGGAGGGTATCAAGGCTCTCGCAGAGGCTTCAAAAACGTCGATTGGCGGTGCTTCCGACGATCTACCGACGTTAAGTGGGCTAAGTTGCCAGCTGGCAACTTACTCTATATCTTTAAATAGTTATATATAGCGGTGGTAATATGCACGGTCGCAATAAGGTAGAAAAAGGTGTGGTCGATTTGATTTTGGCGGACGGTTACATAAAGTCACCGATCCACCGACGCCCCTCGCATGCGCTAAAAATGCGCCGACCGCCTAATTCTAGCCGGAAATAATTCCACCAACTTGTTAAATAGGTAAGGAAGAAACCTCGGTAACTGAGGAAGAATCCTCAATAGCCGAAGAATCTTCAATAGCTGAGGAAGAAATATCCTCAATAGCTGGTGCAGGATAACCCTCGAACAGCTGGACCACCTCGGAAAGATCCATTTCCTGCAGTCGATCATCACTTATATCTTCAATAGGAAGATGACTACGAGGCGGCTGCCGGCCCACCAACGCATTTTGTATAAACTCCTCTATCAGTCGACCAAACTTAATGGCGTCCGGGTAAAACCGCTCAATAAGCTCAAGAAATACCTTAAACACACCTGACGAGAGCCGCTCCACAAAAGAATGAGGTACTTTAGATGTAGGAATAAGAGCAAGAATACCAGAACCAAGTGTCTCCCGCATGCAATACCATCGGTGGCCCTTGGTAAGACACTTTGTAAAGTATCGCCATTGCTTGCTAGATGGAGCCGACGAGTCAGCCAGCGATGAAGGTGTATCCGTGGACGGGTAGAGTGCCTTAAAGAGCTGCTTCTTAACCAAAGACGCGTCGCTAACACCTCTACCCCGTGCGCTTGGTCGCGTACCATCCAGAAGTGCTTCCGCGTTTCGATAACAGTCGTAGAGACGTGCGAGGTGATGGCGATAAAGGATCTCTTGAAGTATCCCAGTTGCTTCGATGCTGGCAACGTCAAAGAAAGCCTTTCGGAAACCCGACAGCGCCGCGTTTATATTCTGGCTGCTAGAGCTAAAAGTAACCAAGGACTGCGACGATGATTGGAGAGGACGTGACGGGGGAGGGTGCGACGGGGGAGGACGCGACGTGGCAGGATGCCACGATTGGGGAGCAGTCTGCCGGTTCAAATCCACCGTGCCGTTTTTTCGCCAGTACGCGAGTACAGCCTTTACGTTCTCAACGGCTTCTCCGCTGCCAATAGCGCTTGCCCTGTAGACTAACGCAGACGCCTCTCGTCTACCCATTCCCATACAGTCAGCCTGTTTAGCTAGCCAGCCAAGTTTCCTTCCGTTCTCCCGCACATATGCATCCTGTATGTCATCCTCCTCCTCGGTTACGAAGACTTCCGAAAGCTTACTTTCAAACTTTCTACGCCTGTCCCTTTCTTTACGCCTATTTACATTACCGACTGTTGTAATATACTCCGGGTCTGGTGTAGCCGTGTGGTCCCGAGTACGCTTGGCAGCCGGTTGAGATAGGGGAGCATCAGACATGGGCCTTTTGCCCCTGCCGTCGTCGCTTGTATCCCGTGTGCTGTCCGGAGACTGAAACTCTGCTGCGCTGCCGTAATCGCTGTCGTCCTCGATTCGCGATTGAGGGGACTGAGGGTCCGGATTGGCATTATCCGCATTAACTGGATCAAGTCGTGGAAGCACTTCAGGCCTGCAGGACTGGCGGATCCACTGCAACGCATCTTCTGGTGACTTCGCAACAAAGAACGAGAGCCTAGGGTTGGCGCTGTCACGCACCCACACTGCCGCCGTGTCCGTGCCGATAAACAATGCCGGAAGTGAGCGTAGAAGGAACGATCGCGTCTCTTGAGGCGTCACGCCTGAGGCTAGAATTGATGCATCCATGGCTATTCGATGTGGGCATGGGAGATTTGCGTGAGGTAGGGAATCGCCGTAGGAAATCGCGTCAAGCTATCAGCCAAAGCTTCGCCCGTGCGCATTATTTCCCCCTGGGTCCGGAAATTGGGGCGACGTACCTTCCTAAAACCAAAGGGGAGGCTGTTAGGGCAAAGTTGCCAGCTGGCAACCTCAATATATAGTTATATAGCAAATAAAAATCATTAGGTGACGGTTACGCATGCGTTAAAATTGTAGAATGGAATTCTCTTATCTCCTTTGTCACCAGTAGTACTCCCCTACCCCAATACTATGTGGCCCGGTGGCGTGCAATGCTACTAAGGTAGCGCCTTGTCGGGCAGCAGTGATGCCCGACTCTACGAACCCTTTATATAGTGCGGCGTCAGTCCTTATAAACACCCTACTAAGGCCACGCCATCCTTAACGCCCCCTAGATCTGACCCTAATTTATTCTCTTTTAAATGTGCGAGCAACGTTGCCATCATTATCAGGGGTGTGGCCATCTCAATGCCTATGATTACGTCAGATGTTCGGTGGCTCTTGCACGCCCTGACCGAAAACTTTGTATGCCTGCAAGTGGATCCCTTCGAGATCTTCCACGAGCCCTTGATATACAAGACCAAGACTTGGCTGGTTTATGTCCACCTTGTTCTGGCCTGACCCCTCCAAGCTCTCAGGGTTCGCAGTAATCGTGTCTAAATACGTACTTAGCGATAGGTATGACTAAGAATTGGGCGTAACGTATATAACTTCAGCGCTAAGGACTTAGCAGATTGCTGGCCCAGTTCAGGTGAGGGTTAATAGTAGCAGTGTTATGGGTTCACGAGGCCCGGAGTATAAGGTTGCAATAATTAACGCACCTCCTACCTTATATAGGAGATGGGCTTGAAGGGTAAAGTGGGATGCGACGATTGCTGGGGAACTGCCGGATCGTTACTTATACTTAAGTGGACACCCTATTATTAATTCGTAACAAGTGTCCATTGGTCCCGTAGGCGAACCGCCCGGGTTGCTTTTCGGTTATGCTGTAATAGCCGAGCAATTTCCCCACACTCATGAAATCCCAAGAGGTCAACCCCTAAAATCTTTAGACCGCACAATGTCAAACGCCCCTAGTGCTGAACCCCCTAGTGCTGAACGCCAGCCAAAACGTGTAATTCTCAGACTTCGAGTAAACGAATTTACCGGTCGGGACTATTCCGAGTACATCGATGCCATTAAGGCGTATCTCGCTTTTGCAGGACGTTCAACCGATGATTTGGAATTCTGGAAACACCACGCTCACATCGAGCCGTTTCAAGCCCCAGAGGTGAACCAGATCTCATTTCATATTACTATGGACATGGAGAAAGACACGCCCAACCCCCCAACTATCCAGGAGCTACCGCATGAGATATATCGCGTCCGTCGCAATAAGGAGGGAAAGTTGTAAGGCTAGTACTCCCTCTATGAATTAGCTAACTTAATATATAGCCAAGTAAAACGAATTCAGAACGTTATTGAGGAAAATAATTACCTAACTCGGATACGCAAGTATTCTGATGTTTTATACCCTTGGGCAAAGCAGCCATGTTAAAGGTGCGATTTGGGTTTTGGACTGGTTTTGGCCTCATTTTTAGAACCGATCTCCGGGGCAAAATAATATATTAATATTGTACTACGTTGGGCCGTCAGCTAGGGGAACTTTTAGGAAAACTTCCAAAAAACTGCCTTGATTTGCCATCTACCATCTATATTACTATTTACCTTTGCCGTCTATAATACTATTTAAGACCTTTATTAAGGTAGCAATCCCTCGACTTGGCGTTGCTTAATTACTTAGGTAAACCACACTAACTTAAGTGATAATTAAAGAACCTCTAATCGATCGACGTCCACTTTGCTGATAAGAACGCTGCTATGCTCTCTATGTCCTGGAAGTCCGTCTCGTATCCCCGCAATACTAATATTGCATACCCTTAGGCAAAGTAATGTTACATTAAGGATCCTATTGTATTGGTATTGTTCATAGGAATGGCACGAAGAACACGGTTGCAGACAAGTCGCCTACTGGCAACTGCAGGTAAGTTGCCAGCTGGCAACTCGCTCGTAGGTAACACGTAGATAAGGAAGGTGGCCTATAGAGATGGAGCAAGTAACTCTAAGTATCCATCAAAGACAACTGGTTAACAGTATAATAGTTTATCAATCCCCTGCGCGGCTGAAGTCCTAATCGTATCGTGTAACTACACCAATACCGACCAGAATACCGACGCAATCAATGCTCACTAAACTAATGACACTAGTTACGATACCGATGACGACACATATAGCATGCCTAGACTAGAGCCGAACATAACCAGTTCAAATTGATAAGCATTGGTATAGCCGTTAGACTTTAGACCAAAGCTACCCCTATGTCCCCCAACGCCTGGCTTTATTTTGCTTTCTAGCGATTAAGACTTAGTAGATCTAGACTATTCTAAGTTGCCAGTACGCAAGATTTTCTTCATCTTATGTTTCAACGCTAAATACATGCTTAAATAAACAGCCCACCCCCCTTAACTTCATCAATCCTTAGGTTACAGCTCTCTGCCAACAACATGGGTGCTCCCGATCCAACTACGTGTGAGGCATAATCGCCGGGGTGTACGGTAGGGAGCAGGTAAGCCGAGCATAAGTCACAGGAGAGTCGATGGAAGAGGACGATATGGTAATAAGGGTAGGCAATAGCCTCGTACAGAGACAAATCGATGAGGAGGGAAGGGCTGTAGGCCTGAGGAGCTTATAAGGAGGTGCTAAGGGCTAGCCGAAAGCTAGCCTTGATAGCTCCTGAGAGCCCCCGGGCGTGCACCCAAGTAAGGGGCCAAAAGATCCCTTATACTATGTATGCTGCGCAACCGATTCAAGCACCTCTATAGTTAATGGAGTCAAACGCAAACGCAAGTCTACTCGTACGACTATAACTGAGGGTAGCCCCAACGACGAGGTTATATTTCTTGGAAAGAACGTAAAGGGCACGGCCATGTTAAAGAGCTTAAGTGATGAATACAAGTTGGGGGAGGGCAATCCGCAGAAGGTGAAGAAGACAAAGAAAAGTCTAAGAAATACCGACGAAGAGAAGCGCTTGAGAAAGTTAGTCTCCTAATGACCCGCGAGAGACACCAATTAATTTACATTTAGATGGCGAGCAAAACCCCCTTAGTCATTCACCACAATTAAAGAACGTGCCTTGACGCAGAAGATATTTGTTATTACCCGTACCCACAGCGGGACTAAAGACATTCCAGAGGAGGCAGTGGATATTGCTGGCACTACCGGGAATATATACACCGTGACTATCAGTAAGACGCCTGGTTGCACCTATCCGTACGCGGAAAAAGGCCATCAGTGCAAACATATTGTGTATATAAGTCGTCTACCATTACTCCGAAATATAATCCGCCATTAACATTCCCTCTCGTGTTCTTAAAGCCCCAGAACAACTTGCCTACCAGCTAGCTTTCATCTCCTCTAAATTGCGTTAGATATTCGCTAAAGCTCCCTCCATCTTCCTTATACCTCACTCCCAGCCTAAACTTACCAGCTGGCAACTTGGCCAAACAATCCTCTTAGATAACGACGTAGCCATCGTTAACATCCGATTAAGTTATACCTTCCTATCAAATTTAAAGGCCGCTACCTGGCTTTTATAGAAACCTCCTACGCGGACCCGCATTCCCCGTTAAAGAAATGGCTACTAGGTTTCGCAACTAATTTTAGATGCGAGAACGAAGAAGGCAGAGCACCCAGTTTGGAAAGCATCTTCCGCTTTATAAATCACCCGGAAAGCATTAGTCAAGACTATTTGGCAGCCGGACTCCCCGTTAATGAGGCTGCATTCCCACCCGGACACCCACATCGTGCGCGCATTAGCTGGATAGTTTCAATGTACGCCGTCATATGCCAAAGTCCTGCTATGCTTCGTCCAGTCATCAGCGACCTTGACCGTAAAAGCAGGCAGTTCTTCCTCGGAGGCAAATGTCCATGTAAATGGCTCCTTGCACATAAGATACTCAGACTCTTTGCTTTAACATATAGACCTCACTTAACGCATAAGACTGATATTACTGACAAATCAACTCCAGCGAAGTTGCCAGCCGGCAACTTAACTGCATACGACCAAGCATTGGATTCAAACACGAGAAAAGACTGCACTATGATTACGAGCGAAAAACACAATCCAACCAACGAAAACCTAGACCTAGGTATCGACGACACGAACAAGTCTTCGCTACCAATATCGGACGATGGGGATACTGGTCCCGGGTCAGAATATGATCCCGAGTTGGATAATGCATGCTGCGACATGTGTATATATGGACTCTATCCATGCCGCTATAGCTCAGATACAGAGCTGTACGGATTGGGCTAGCACCACCAATTACCGGCAGTCTTACAATTGGCGATTTAGGTATGGATGAAGGTGCAGATACCTTAAGACCTAGTTAGCTGTTAAGCGTGTAGCAGGGAGTTGAGTAAGGTTGGTGGCATTTTCTAGGCTTGGTTAGATTTGGAATTTTTTGACTAGCAAAAGGCCTAGCATGATTATAGGAGCTTACATTAGTGGCAGATCCTTAAGTAGTGTAAGTCGCCAGCGGGCAACATCTAGGTATTACCCAAAAACAGGCTAGCGCTTTAGGATAGCTTAAATAAACCTTTTCGCCCCAGCTCCTCCATCTTTTCTACACTTCACTCTATCAAATCTTTCTTGCCTGCTGGCAACTTAAGTGAAATTCCAATCTCAGGCTCCATTCGTCCTATTAGATAACCGACGTCTATCCTATAATTCAATCGGTCCGTAACCCGGTATGGTTGAGAAATTGGTGCTGCAGTGATTAACATTAAGTATAGAATTAGACAAATCATGCCATTATACACCGCCAACCTCGCCCCTCCGGAATCCGATTCTTCTCAGCCCGATCGAGACGAGATTAGAACTCTGAATGACAAAGACGCGTTTGCCATTTACAGAACTGCCCTGGCTATGGGCATGTCCCCACCCGAGCTGAATAGCTTTTGTGATTTCAAATTCCAAGACGAAACTTCGCCTATGAAGAAGTGGTTGGTTGCTCGTAAGGGTAACTTTGGACAGCCGAATGAACCAGAAGTCGAAATAACTTGGAAATCGATGATCCGCCTCATCCATAAACCTAACTGTATCTCAATCGCGCAAATAAATGCCGGTCTACCATTCGCAATGCCGCAGAGAGTCGCTATAGACATTCCACCTGCATACTACATCACTGCAATTGCAATTATTGGGACCATGGACGAAGAGCCAGAACTGCTAGACACTAGCTATGTCGACCCAAATCTAGCCAACTGCTACTTAGCCGGGCAATTACCTCACAACTGGTTTAACGTCTTCGAACTGCTCAACATATTCTACCGTCGTCACCTGGACCGGAACTGAATAGGCTAGGTTGCCAGCTGGCAACTTGCAGATTCTTTGATGGCCGAATGCACTAAAGGGTTACAACCGTTGGAAATGGGGACAGGAAAGTTTAGTATGAACTTGAATAAGGGGTTGGCTTACATATGGGTTACGGGTAGCGTTGGCAGTGCGGATAGCAGGGATCTATGCAGTAGGGTTTCTTGGAGATACAATCTCTTTAGTTACTGGCCGTCTTTCAACTACACCTCTATGTTAGACGGTAGCATCTGCTAGTAATATAAACATACTACCCCAGCTGCCAATTAATAACTGAATTCTACGCGAAAACCAAGGCAAAAGCAGGCTAAGTTGCCAGCGGGCAACCTCTCCGCTTTGCGAACGGTATTAGATAAACCCCACACCGCAGCACGTACCCTAGACAGTAAAGAGTAGGGAAGTTGTTAGTTGGTAACTTGTAGGTATTCTAGAGAGCCGGAACACTAGAAAAGGGATTAGGGAGGGTTGACGATAATTAGAATGGGCGGCCAGACGTCCTGGGTTTGGTTACATATAAAAGTGGCATGGTATTAGTTAGCAGATAACCAGGATTTACACATTGTAATTACATTATCAATGCTTTATACATTGTAACTACACTATCAATGCTTTATACATTGTAGTTACACAATTAATGCTTTACATTGTAACTACACTATCGATGCTTTATACACTATCAATGCTTTACATTGTAACTTTACAGTGGCTTTAGTTAGGGCTAGTCTTAATAATACAAACATACCGTATAAGCTGCCAGCTGGCAACTAGAACAACTAGAACTACGTAGCGAAACGTTGCTAGTATATACTCTAGTGCCGGTCCTATGCGCAAGGGTAGATGGTTTGTATGCCGCTATGAAATTAAGGTTAAAATTAGAGTGTCGTTTATTGCAAATCCATGCCCCGCTTACACCCGCAGCCACACCCGCTCGCTTATGTCGCCCTCGTATCTTAAACCTTGCACAGCTATGTGCACGACTAGCCTCCCCCTCTTTACAAAAGTAATTTCACTCGCGGACGATTTCGCTTGATTACTATTATCCATAGCAATTGTAGCGAACGCCCATGCTTAGCTAAGAACTTCAGTGACGTGATATTTGTGAAATATCGTGAGGTTTCCACCTGTACAATTTGACCGGTTCTCTACGGAAACAGCATTGTTTTGGCCACGGTATGGGCAAAAATAGGGCAGGGGAGGAAGTTTTAAATTGCTTCAATTTAATTCACCAGGGTAACCAAATAGTCATTGCGTGCAGCTACAGCTACAATTACTATGTACAGCTGGTGGCAATCAGGCGAGATTAGATGCGTGTACCGAATTTGAAATCTCGTAGCGCTCGTCAAAGGGCTGGAAGCTGGTCGTGTAATTTACTGTAAGTTGCCAGTAGGCAAGATTTAGTCGCCCTCGGTGCTATATTTTCCTACAACTTTTCACTGTCTGCTGGCAACCTTGGTGACCATATTCGTAATTCAAACGCGTACTTCACTTTTGTGAATAGCCCTTCACCTTAGACTCTTTTCATTCACACATATAAACGGCGCTAGCCACTAGCGTCAATCTACATATTTACCACCTTCAGCCCTTCCAATCCTCCATTTCTTCTACACTCCACTCATCTTGCCCGACCCTTGCCAGCTGACAACTTGACTCTCTTTCTCTCCATACACATTTCTTGGATAAATTTCTCTATCCACCTCATTCATTGATGGTACTCGTACCGCATTCTAGAGCGCTCTTAACGGTAAACAATGTAGCCTTAAAATAAAGATAGTCCATTTATTAACTGTGCATATATGTCTAGGGATCTCAACCGCCGGTCACGTTCTTGCTTCCCGCCAGCCTGCACTAGTTTAGATTGGATATATATTCAACTATACTTGTTCTAGTGGCTGCAAGTTGCCAACTGGCAACCCTGCTCTCTTTTGGATACTATACGTTGCTTGGATACGTCTTTTTGTCTACCTCACTCATTGGCGGCACTAGCACCTGCACCGTATCCTGGAGCGCTCTCAACGGTAAGTCAGGTAACCTTGAAATAGAGACAGTCCGTTTGCTAACCATTCTTACCAGCCTCTATTAATTCCAATTGGTTTATTTCCCTTTGCATTTACCCTATTGGCTATAAGTTGCCAACTGGCAACTTAGCCCGTTCCTACAGATTCAACAATGACTAAACCCCAAAAAAATACCGTAGCGGCGGCTGGACCATCCACTGACGTGCAGGATGACGCCGCTAACACTCAACCGAAGAAAAAAGCGAGAGAGATTAAAGCTGTTACACCCGCAGAGGCTATTAAGCAAAACCCTAAAGGAGTGAAGGTCATCCCGACTGGCTTAATTGACAGCCAGGCCCATATCGCTGGCTATCTTGGGCTATTAGATACACAGCAATTAAGAGATTACGTTAATGCATACGCCTCGGTTCCCGATTCAGCGTTATCTCTATGGCTTCAATACCGGAAAATAGGGTTTGGTGTTGCTGAACATACGGAAAAAACTACTTATAAGGCCGAGAACATTTTTCAAATGATCAATGACCCAGAATCTATCTCCACAGCATGCCTTGAAGCAGGCCTACCACTCCAGTATTGTAAGTACGACAAAACGGACCATAACAGGGCCTTGGCCTGGTATGTCGTTACCCTCTATCAAATCATCAAGGATAATCCCGATCGGTTCCCAACAGCAGGAAATGATCCTAAGTACGACGTACAGTTTGTTGGAAGGAAGCCGCCAGAAGAGTATTACCGCGCGTACGTCTTTCTGCGATGGTTCTACCGCGCAAGTACCAGAAAGGTAAAATCGAAGAAAGAGGGAGGGCGTGCTCAGAACATTCAAGCCATACAACCAACCTACCTGACGGACGATGATTTCCGGGGTGTGACAAGCGCAGAAGCAGCGCAGTTGTCAGCTGGCAACTCGCTCCTTACTGGGTTTCTGGCTAATGACGCCGCTGATTCCGGAGATGAAGAGATGTCGGACGAGGAGTATATTAGCGACAAGGAGGGACCCAACGGCAACATAATATACTCGGCGCCTTCAATGTTTCTCAACGCCTTAGCCGACAGCTTTCGCGATGTACCAGCTAGGGTATCCGGGACATCTCCAGACGGCAATCCCCTTCTCACCTCGTTGAGTCCAGAAGCTCAGATCCAGCTACTACAAAATATATCAGCACAGGCAAAAGTGCTGTATCCACCAGCGACCCCTGCCGCTGCTGAGAATAATGATACCGCAGGTGTGGATCAAGCATCAGGGAATCTAATCACCACCTCGGATACTGTAATTGCACATGCTCTTCATGTATCCGAAGTGGAAGCCACGCTTACGGCCGCGGGAAAAGAGCTGGAGCCCGATTACCAAGCAGCTTTTTGGGAACTGCAGAACAGCACTAACCAGGCCACGGCCCAATCGTTTGATTATCTCAGTTCATGTTCCATGTTGGATGTTGATCCCGTAACTCCATCCATCGGGTCTGGAATAACCCTGAAAGCATGGCAGGTAACAGGGGCCGTTTGGGCGCAGTACATGCTCAGCAGTCCTATCAGATCAGCAATTCTCGGCGACGATGTTGGGCTCGGCAAGTCCATTACTTCTCTTTCCGTGATCCAGAACATCTTCCGCTGCGATACAGAAGTCTTGGCCTCAGGCAATTCACCTACTGGTTGGCAACTTGGGGCCGAGTTGTCAGCTGGCAACTTAACAACTCCAGGCCCGTACAAGCCGACCCTCATCTTGTTTCCTGCGTTGGCCGCTAGTGTCTGGCGAGACGAACTTCGTTTGTTCCCGGACCTGAAACCGTACTGTTATTACAGTGCACCGAACAAAGCTACCATCACAACTCGGGCGAACATTCTGCCTAGGTCAGTAGACGATTTAAAAAAGACAATCGAAGCGCTGGACCAGAATGACCCTTCCACAAGTTGTCATGTGTTTATGTCGACTTATTCAACGTGGTATAAACGCACTTTGGACGGAGCCGCTATGCCCAGACGGTCGAAATCAACCCGCAAGCGTAGTCGTGTTCTTACTGATGAAGAGGAGGAAGAGGATGGGCCCGACGATGACGATGAAATGGACGAAGATCAGTTGCTCAAACTAAAGTCTCGCATTCCTGACTACTTTGGTTTGGTTATCTGCGACGAGGCCCATAAGTTGAAGTCCCCTCGAACGCGAACGCACCGTTCCGTTCACCTAATGCGTCCGCAAAAATTGCTGCTGGTGAGCGCAACAATTTGTGGCAACCAAGCCGCTGATATCAGGGGCATTATTAGTTTAATGCATGGCGTCTCGAATCGTTTTATGCCATTGGATACAAACTTCTCCGACGTATCAGAATACTCTATGATGCAACGAAAGATATCTAAGTTGCCAGATGGCAACTTGCACCATCTAGATTTAGAGGAGTATCGTGCATCGCTCGACCCCGAACGCTTCTGGGCGTTAAGTGGTCCAAACATGGATATTAACCTGTCGGCCGCACTAATTCGTCCAATTCTGATGCTCTGTCAAATACGTCGTTACAAGGGCCTAACGGTAGAACTCGAGCCCGGAAAATCAGTTACGGTTGGAGCAGACATCCCCCCCTATCGTGTCCTTACCGTTGAGCTCCAAATGTCGCGCGCGCAAGCCGAATTGTATGCCGAGTCGCATAAGATCCTCGCCAACAATATGGGAACAGGTGCAGACGCCGTGACTGGAGAAGGTCATATCAATATGGGCCGACATCGTTGGCTTTCGCATGCCTCTTTCAATGCAAGCCTCGACAGGTTCCGCAGCAGAGCGCCGACTGGTGTCAAGCATGTTGATGGCTGGCATGAGAAGGGTGTGCACGGTTCGACCTTTTACCATCGGCTTACCCGAGGCGAAGACGTTGATGTTTGCTACCGTGATAGGGTTACGTTTGCTACATGGATGTGTAAACGATCGGTAAAGCTTCAGTGGCTAGCAGGCTTTCTATTACATACCTGCATCAATGCTAACCAAAAGGTCTTAATTTTTACCGAATGGCCGGTTATTCAGTGGAATATAGAACTTTTTCTTCTGATGGTAGGCATCGAATTCGTCAGCATTCGTTCCGCTCACACCCAATCACACCGTGATCAAGTTATCGCGGACTTTAATGATCCATTGCATCAGGTTAAAGTCTGCGTTACCAGCTACCGATGCTCCTCGACAAGCACGAATCTCCAGAAGGCTTGTCATAACATTGTTATGGTGGAGGTGCCAGGCTCGGGATCAACGGCAAACCAATCGATTGGTAGAGTTTGGAGAATCGGTCAAACTCATCAAATCAATGCGTTCATTTTAACAACTGATCATACATATGATCAGGTCATTCAATCTCGCGCTGCGAAGAAATACTACATGCAGCTCGCCGCCACAGCCGACTTGGACTTCAAGATGCCAGCTGGCAACTCGTTTGACCACGGCGACTCCGAAGATGAAGATGAACGATTCAGCGCTTCAAGAGACATGATCATTGGTTATTACACCAAGATGTTTGGACAAAGAAGCCCGCGAGACGAATGGGGCGACGTGCATGACCTTACGAGCAAAGACCAGCTTCCCGGAGAAGGTTTGGGGCTTACGTTAGAACAGATGTTGGAAAGTCGGAAAAACAAAAAAAGTACGTAATTCTATTGGCGAAAGTTAACTGGTAAACTGCTAACGTTGCATCTAGAACTTATCAATGCACGGAAGACTACTGCAGTTGCTGAAGCAGCAGCAGAGAAGGCAAAACGAGCTGTGGAAAAAGCGATAAAAATCAAGGCAGCAAAGGATGCTAGGGCTCTTGCTAAACAGCGAGCAGGCGGTTCTGACGCGGAGGGCTCCACCGCAGCTACGGTTAAAGGCAAAGGAAAACAGAAAGTTGCGAACTCTCCACCAGCGCCGGAACTTCAGTTTAATATTCGCAAATTCAATCAAGCTAATACTAGTATGTGGTTCAATAGAAGTCGCCAGCTGGTAACTTGCTAACAATTCGGCAGGTACTTCTCCACCAGCGCCGGAACTTCAGTTTAACATTCGCAAATTCAATCAAGCTGATACTAGTATGTGGTTCGATAGAAGTTGCTAGCTGGTAACTTGCTAACAATTCGGTAGGTACTCCGCGACGTAAACCAGGCGCCAGTCGTCAAGGGGATTTACTGGATGAAGAAGATGGTTCCCCTACTCCGGCTGCGGCTCAAGCCACGGTTGACGAAGGCGATGAAGCGCTCACGCCACCCCCCGAGGAAAACGATGAAAACGCAGGCAATGAAGATATCGTTGAGCAATTGGCAGGTAAGCTGTAGTGTTAAATACTACAGGATAATTGCTAATATGGTGATTTGGAATAGATCCAGCATTGGCTGAGCCGCTAGCCAAGCATACAACTAGCAAGCGTAATAGGTTAACGTTGAAGATAACTGGGCTAAGCAATAAAGATGGCGAAGCGGACAATAGCGGTGAGGTTGTAGAAGGCGAACAGGCAGGTGAACAGGCAGGCGAACAGGCGGGCGAAAGCATCCCAAAGAGAAGAAAGACAGATAATGGGGCAGTAGCAACGAGGGCAAGAAGGGCTTCGGTGCTAAAGAGGACTCGCGGAAAAAAAACTGGTGGTAGGTAGAGAGGCGTAGTAGGCATAGCCGGTAGGGGTTTGGTTAACTGGAATGCTAGGATGGGGGTAGGAGCGGAGGACTTAAGTTAGCAAGTCAATGGTGCAAGTTGAGGTTGGCGATTCATTTCGAGGGTAGTTGAAGTAAAGTTGCCAGTTGGCAACCTTACTATTAGCTAAGTAATAGGCTACAAGGTCCAAAATGTATAGTAGTTCCCCGTGCCTTAACTGCCCCCCATTATACGCTATACCTGGTAGATTAGTGATAATAATAATTAGTGCTAATTATCCCTGTACCCTATCGCCAATTTTAATATCCCTTAATTAATCGCTTAACGCCCGATTTAACGTCCTTATAGTAATTGTGCCCTAGAATAATACCCCTAAGCCTACTCCTAAATGCCATTATACCCTAATGGTAACTAAGTTAAATAGTAGTAGTTAGCTAATATAATAACGGAAACTGCTT
>NW_027137720.1:0-10484 GCF_001692895.1 Cenococcum geophilum 1.58
TATAGGGCCGTTAAAGCTAGCCTATATTTCCGCTGCCTAGAGCTTTACCTATATTTCCACCTTGTTAAGCCGTCTAGTCGCCGTTGCGTCGCTATCATATCGCTATCGTCTAGGTCGCGCGTACTACGCCTATTAAGACCCTCTTCTAAATCTCCTAGATATACTAGATAGGCTCTTATAGAGGGGCCTTAACGAGTTCTTTATATAGGGCCTTAATAAGTTCTTCGTAATAGCCTTAAGGCCTTAATAAGTTTCGTATAAGGTATCTATAACGGGTTAATATTAATAAGTTCTTATAAAAAGAGGTTTCCTACGCCATNGCTATGTTTCTTTATAATCTTAGAGCTAGTATAAGCCTAAGGGTATCCTATTTTACGACTAGAATATATTTATATTAACTAACTAGATAATAAGGCTAGTTTCGGGCCTAGCTATAAGCTAGGTGTTACGGACGCTTTAAGTACGATGTTACGACTACTTGGAGAAGAGTTAGAAGAAGCTAGTTGGTTAATATAGGCACGGTCCAGGATGGAACCCGTGGAACTATGTGACGAGGAATGGTAAGCAGAGTCACGTGATGTAATCTGTGTAATCTGTGTGATTTATAAGATCTGTTGTAGAGCAAGCAGAGCAGACAGAGCAGACAGAGTAACAACTTTCTTAGGAGTACGGTTGTGTATTTAAGGACCCTTAGTCCCTACCTAGATAGTTCCTTCTTTGTAGTGATTCTCAGAATATAATTAGAGTTAATCTATTAGGCAACCACTCCACCAGTTATTATTACGTTGTTAACTTTTGTACTTGTATTTCCTACATACCTAGCCCATTAACGAACCCATCGTAGTTTTTACTACAAGGTTCCGTTATATAATCACTACCTAGTTACGGTATTAATATAAGAAGTTAAATAATATGCCACTAAAAGCAGCCACTACGACGCCATTAATGGTAGCAACTACTTTAAGAATAGGAGGTGATACTAGTATGGCGGATACTAACTCACAGCAACCTGTGACGGTTAGATAGCTATAGAAAGTAGTTAACTAGCTAACAGCTAATAATATAGTATTGGAAGAAAGACTTAACGGGATAGGAGCAGCAAAGATTAAGCTATTATTAATTAAGAGATTTATAGGAGAGAAGTTAAAGCTTAAAGGATTCCTTATATAGATGCACTTTAAGGTCTTATAGAAAGGAGTAAAGTTACCCATACCTATGGATCGGATAGCCTACGTAGGACTATTCTTATTAGGAAAAGCACTTAAGTGGTTTAAACCTTACCTTACGGAGATATAGGTAAACGGAATAACGACCACTAACTAAGACGTGTGATTTATATTCTTAAGTTAGGAAGGATTCGCAGAGTAATTTACGTAGATATTTAGAGATCTGGAAGGAATAACTATAGCGGAAAGAAAACTCCAGAACCTTGTGTAACGAACTTTAGTAATTAAGTATACGATATAGTTCTAGATACTAGTAATATAAGTAGAGTGGAATAATAGGGCGCTTATGGCACAGTATAAATAGGGACTTAAGGCTAAAGTCTAGGACGTAATTATCCTAATGGAAGATGCGGACACCCTAAGGGAACTAATAGATTAGGCGATTAAGATTAATAATTGGATCTACTAAAGGGAACAGGCTAAGAAAGGCTAGGATAGAGTTTTATAGTTATATAAGGCGCAGAGTACGCAATAATAAAAGCTAAGTTAGAAACTATGGTATGGCGTAGAGCCAATGGACCTAAGTAGTACTAAAGAAGCCTATAAGAGATAGAGCAAACCATAGAAACCTAAAGGATAAGGATTAAGTAATTAAAGGTCTAAGGAGCAGAGGCCGAATTAGGGATCTTAATAGCAGAAGACATTTAGGCGGACTCCATAATAAGAGAAATAGTTTAAAGAAGGAGCTTATATAAATTGCGGAAAATAGGGTTATTATATTAGAGACTATAGAAGTGGGTAGAGTCACTACGTAGTAAAGGGCATAAGACTAGTAGACAACATATACGTATAAAGGGACAATAATGTGCTACAAGGAACAAAAGAATGTTTAATTAGAAGTTTTATATTTTGTTATAATAACGTATACCAAATTTATAAGGACGCTAAGTATGGCGTAAGCTATTAGTTATAAGAGCTAGTACCTATAGAATATAGAGGAACTAACGAACTAATTCGTAGATCGGATATTAAGGACGATGAATTCGACCTAGGCGAAATATTCCGTAATAATGAGGCAATAAGGGCCGCTTATTAGGAGCGAGTAGACCTCGGAGATATTATACTAAAGGTAGAGGATAATTCTATTATAGAATAAGGAATATTAGTAGGGATCGAAACCCTACTAGACACGATATCTATTGCTTTATAAGATGTAAGAGAAGTAGGATAGCGAACTACTTTGGCACTTAATAAAGGCAAAAGGCTAAAGGCTTAAGATTCTTAAGATAAGATAAGAGACGACTAAGATTCTTAAGACGAGATGAGGTAAGCTTAAGGACCTACAATAGATAGAAACCGATGGAGTAGAGTAGCGGCTTAGTTTAAAGACATATAAATGAGCTTGGGATAAGAATTCCTAATAATATAAGATTCTTAAGACGAGATAAGTGAGATCTAGGACTCTTAAGACGAGATAAGGACACTAGTTAAGCCTAGTTGGACTAAGGCAGGGGCTAAGCTTAAGTCAGAAGTAAGCTTAGAATTAAAGAATCTAAGGGACTAAGAATTTAGAGTATAAATTAGAATACCCATAAATAAGAGGCAAGGGGCTTCTTTATAGATTAGAGAATCTATAGTATAAACAGCGATTAGACTGGGAGACAGATATATAAACCTAGAAGACTTACTAGGGGAGTATAGTGTTCAGCCTAAAGATTGAAAAGTTAATACTAAGATTAAGAAGTAAGGAGACTTTAAGGATCCACTTATAAAACGTGACGTGAAGGAAACCATGGAGGAATTTAGAGTAAGAATTACCTTATGGCAAGAACAGAAACTAGATAAGAGATCTAGCACATTGGGATATATAAAGGATAGAGCACTAGTACAAAGAATCACTAATAGGCTAAGAGTAGGCACACTAAGAGCTAAGTAGCTTATTAAACTGGAACAAGAAGAGGATCTAGGAATTCCTACTAGGTTTAAGGAACGATATACTAAAGGCTATTATAATGTAGTAATAAAGAGATATTTCCTTACGGATAGACCGTATATACTCTAGCAGCTGTATCAAAAGTGGTATAGGCAACGACATAGTGATAAGTGGGAAGATTTCTATATGTGGTTGGATAAAAAAGTTATCTAAAACTACCTGATTATAGAGAAGGCTATAACGCATATTAAAGGAGCCTTAATTATAACGTTAAAGGATTTAGAGGAACGTTTAGAGGACTGGAGAAGTAAGAGACGTATCTTAGTACCTATAAATAAAGTTGTAACGTTTAGATTAGTATAATAAAGGTTTAAACTTAGGGATAAAGACGAGCCAAGAGTTAACCTAAAGCACCTAGTATACTATATGATATTATAGATTGCGTGCGTGGACGATATATGTAAAATGCATAAGAATCCGAAAGAAAAGAATTGGAAATACCCTATAAGGATGTACTAGATAACGGATAAGTAATAGTATAGAAATGCTAAATATATGTATAGATGGTATCTAATAGAGATCTAAGAGGAAGGAAGTTTAGTACTTTAACTAGGAAGATTTCTTACGGAAAAATGCTTAGACGGATAATAGTAGTAGGAATGCCTAGAAAACACGTGTTTATGGTATATTAAAGATAAAAAGCGAACTAGGTATTGGCTAAAGAGTAAGCCAAGTGTACTAGGATTAAGTAGCTAATAGTTAGGAAAAGTAGAGGCCCACGAGACCAGAGGGAGCCAGTGGTAAAGCCTTAGACCCTTAAAGGAATTTAAGGACAACACCTGAATTTATAAATTAATTGGTAAGATTAGTAGTTTAAAGCGCTAATAGATAGTAGAGTAACGCGAAACTATATTTTACTAGTAGCAGTTAAGAGAATGGGACTACCTTATAAATAAAAGAAGTAACCTTACCTATTAGTTATAATTTTAGGAGATCTAATAACCTATAGAGGAGGGATTATTAATCTTGAAATAGGACCTATTTAGATAACTATTAAAGGAAGATAAATTAAGATGTCTTTTAATATCCTACCATTGGGACGGGATGAGGCAGTATTAGGTATGCCTTAATTATAGGAATACAATCTAAGGATCAATTGGATTACAGGTTAGGTTGATATTAGAGATACTTGACGCCGTAAGATGCGACAATAAGCCAAGTTAAGATACTATAAGTATGGTAAGAAACTATAGTCACCGGAAAGTAAAAAGCTGTTAGAATATACAGCATAGGACTATGAAATAGAGTTGGAACTAGGAACAAGTCTAAAGTTCTTTCCAATCTATAAGCTTACCGAAGAAGAAGGTAAAGCGTTAAAAGAGTTTGTCTAAGAAAATCTATAAAAGGGATATATTAGACCATTGCAGTTATTAGCGGGTTATCTAGTACTATTTGTACTAAAGAAGAATAGTAAACTAAGGCTGTGTATCGACTATAGACAGTTAAACAGCATTACTAGGAAGGATAGGTATCTTTTACCCTTAATTAGCGAAATCTAAGACAGGATAGGTAATGCGTAAATCTTTACGAAGATAGATCTAAGATAGGCGTACTATTAAATTAGGATTAAGGAAGGCAACAAATAGAAGGCAGCCTTTAGGTTAAAGGAAGGACTATACAAACTATTAGTTATACAATTTGGGCTTATAAACGCACTAGCAACGTTCTAAAAGCGTATTAATAATGTATTAGGAGAACACTTAGATAAATTTATTATAGTATACCTTAACGATATTATTATCTACTTAATAACTAAGGAAGAACACGGGGAACACGTTAAATGGGTCTTAAAGAGACTATAAGAAGAACAGATGCTAGTAGTAATTAAGAAATGCAAGTTCTTCACCAGGAAGACCGATTTCGTTAGATTTATTATTAAACTAGGCCAACTTAGTATAGATCTAAAGAAGATCGAGGCTATAGTAAATTAGTAGGAACTAGAGAACGTTATATAATTAAGATTATTCCTAGGGTTTTATAATTACTGTAGAAGGTTTATAGCGTAGTAGTTAAAGGACATTAAGCCATTTACGCGGTTAATAAAGAAAGAAGAACTATAGGCATGGGGAGAGGAGTAAAGAGAACTCTTTAAAAAAGTTAAAGAGTTATTTACCTAGGAGCCAGTTCTTAAGATCTATTAACTAGGACTAGAGACGGTTGTAGAAATAGATGTATTAGACTATATATTAGGGGCGTGCTTTATATAAAGATATTAAGATAAATGGCACCTAGTGGCATATTATAGTCGGAAGATAACACTACTGGAGTTAAACTATAACATCTATAATAAGGAGTTATTAGGTATAGTTATAGCATTAAAGAAATAAAGAGCATTCTTATAAAGCATAGAAAAACTATTTATAGTTAAAACAGATTATAAGAACCTAATAGGATTCCTAATAATAAAGGAACTTAACTAAAGACAGGTTAGATGGGTAGAGATGCTTGCGGAATACTATTTTAAGATTTAGTATACTAAAGGTANAGATAATANNCGGGCAGATNNTCTAAGCCGTAAAGCTAAACTATAAAATGAGGAAAAGCCATCCGGGGCTTTATTGCGAAAAGATATAGACGGATTAATTAGGTATAATTATCCGAAAATTATAGCAACTTAAGAAGATAATAAATTAGAGAAAGTCTATAAGATACTAGAAAGCTTTTGGGTATAAAGAATTCTAGAAGTATAGCTAGAAGATCCATAGACGGATATATATAAAAATTAAAAAGTAAAGTATATCCTAAGAAGCATAGCAGAGTAGTTTATGGAAGACTTCTATAAGGGACTAACCTAAGGATATAATGGAGCTATAGGCTTAGTGTTAAGACTCTAGAAGGAGTATATTATTAACAGAATCTAAAGAATAGCTAAAAAGGTTATAAAGGAGTGTCTAGATTGCTAAAGAAATAAACTAACGAGGCATAAGCTATATAGAGGGCTATAACCTGTTAAAATACTAGAGAGACTATAGGAGGTTATATTATAGGACTTTATTATTAAGTTACTAAAATTAAAAGATCCTATTACTAGATAAGATTATGACGCGATTTTAGTGATAGTAGATAAGCTTATAAAGTGGGGATACTTTATAGTATGTATAGAAGAAATCTCAGCGGAAGATGTCGCTAGAATCTATATTAAAGAAGTATTTATAAGATATAGAGCACTAAGCAAGATTATATTAGATAGAGATTTAAGATTTATAGTAGTATTTTAGGAAGTGTTCTTAGCGGAGTAAGGAGTTTAAGTAGCAACTTTTACCGCATATTATCCGCAGATAGACGGTTAAATAGAAAGGTTAAATTAGACGCTAGAGTAGTATCTAAGGCATTATATTAATTATGTATAGAACAATTAGGTATCGCTATTACTAGTTATATAGTTCGCATATAATATAACACCTTAAGAAGGAATAGGCATATTACTATTTAAAGCAAATTATAGATATAAGCCGAGAATATTGTTATTACTATAGTAAGTAAAGAAAATAAGTAGTATAGCTAAAGAGAGAATAAAGACATTAATAAATCTTTATATAGACCTTATGGAATTAGTAAAGAAAGTATAAGAGAGAATAAAAAAGTACTATAATGCTAAGAGATCTAAGGGACCAGATCTTAAGAAGGGAGATAAAGTATGGCTACTACACAAAAATTTTAAGAGTTAATAACTAAGTAAGAAATTAGACTATGTTAGACTAGGACCTTTTAAAATTATATAAAAGATTTCACCGGTTACGTTTAAGTTAAACCTACTAGCTAAAATAAAGATCTACCCTATATAGTATATCGTAATGCTAGAGCTAGTATATAGGAATGTTAAGCTACTAGTCTATAAAGCAGACACGTATAGAGGGCAGGAAGAAGACAAATAGTAAGTTTTAAGGGTTATTAGTTATGAGGACATTAATAATAAAACATGGTACGAAGTAAAGTGGATAGGCTATACTAAGACTACCTAGGAGCTACTAGAGAATTTAAAGAACGCTATAGGAAAGGTACAGGAGTATTAAAAGAGATTAGGTTAGGTAGTATTAATAAAGAAGGATCACTAAAGAATAAGTTACCTAAGGGGAACCTAAGAAGAGCAGTTGCTGAACTACTTAGATCTATTTCCTTCTCTGTTAGAGGAGAATCCGTTCTTTTATTACCTAGTTCCTGTAGACCTTATTCTATAAGTTTCCACTTTTTAAAACGGACCTTTTTATAAACACATTAAAGACGTTAAACTTTTGTAAAGGTAGACTGCTAAGCCTTAAGGGCATAAGCAGATTCTTTAGAACGACGATAGGCTTCCGCTAGCGCTGCGGTAAGATTACCCTTAAGTTTTTCTGCCTTAAATTAAATATAAGACCCTATAATAAATTACTTAGGGAACTTAAAGACTACTAAGAGTTATAGGATGTGTATACTTAGCGTTAGAAACAGAGCGTATATTGTAAGACGATTAAATATTTACTTTGGTGCACTCTAAGCAAGAGGAAGGTTGTTAAGATAAAGGACTTACTAATGTAATATAGACTAACCCCTCTTTCGTACAACGGGAACACGGAGATGGTATTATTTCACTAAGAGATAATATTGCAGCAATGGTACGAGACCGGCGAGCTGTAGAAGAAAGAGAGGATGCTTTAGGCATTATAAGTAACAATATTAACCAAATTAATTAGACGGACATTATACCTCTAGTAAATAACCTAGAGATGCTAGGTATCTTTAAGGACGAAGATAGAGAGAAGGGAGATGGTGTTACGGACGCTTTAAGTACAATATTATAACTACTTAGAGAAGAGTTAGAAGAAGCTAGTTAGTTAATATAGGCACGGTCTAGGATGGAACCCGTGGAACTATATGACGAAAAATAGTAAGCAGAGTCACGTGATGTAATCTGTGTAATCTATATAATCTATAAAATCTGTTATAAAGCGAGTAGAGCAGATAGAGTAAATAGAGCAACAACTTTCTTAGGAGTACGGTTGTGTATTTAAGGACCCTTAGTCCCTACCTAGATAGTTCCTTCCTTGTAGTGATTCTTAGAATATAATTAGAGTTAATCTATTAGGTAACCACTCCACCAGTTGTTATTACGTTGTTGACTTTTATACTTGCATTTCCTACACACCTAGCCCATTGATGAACCTATTGTAGTTCTTACTACAAGGTTCCGTTACACTAGGTAGTTATATATTTAGTGGTTTATATCCTAGTTTCCCTTAATAGGCCTCCCTAGGTAGTAGAGCGGGAACCTTAAGCGGAGGTAGTAAGGCTCCTAGTAATATTAGGGGCGATATATTATACGCGTCGCAGGCCTTATACTATAGCGCACTATATACGCTATAACGGCTCTTTACTATTACCTCTANACTTAGCTGTTATAAGGAAGGGTTTCCTAATAATATTTCCACCTGTGGTAATATAGATACGTGTAGTAGGGCTTCGCGGGCTAGTTATAGTATTAGCTAATAGTATTATTAAGACTTTTAATATAACTTTAATTGCCTTATTTAGAATACTATTTAGCCCTACCGCCTTACTAATAAAAAGCCTCTATATAGCTTCTTTTATTTNCTTTACTAANACTATTTAGCTTATCTTTAGAGGTAGAGGGTAGTTTTAGCTACTAGTATCTTATAGGTCTACTTAGCCCTTATAAAAAAAGAACCTTTCCGCTAGTATATATATATTTTTTTCCTGTTATTGTTTATATAATAGTTATATTCTAGGTAATTAGTGNGCNTATCCTACTACTATAGCGGCTCCTTAGTAGTTTTATTAAATTATCTATTATATATAAGTAATTTAGTAGTAAAGGTTATAATAGGTTAGGTTAGATAAATATTATAGTAGATATTATAGTAAATATAGAGCTCTATATATAACTCTATATAAGGCTCTATATAGGGCTCTATATAAAGCTTAGTATAGCTCCGCGTGGGGTATTATTANAGGCATATATAGGGCTTTAGTAAAGCTCTATATAGGGATTTAATAGAGCTCCACGTAGAACTTTAANAGAGCTCCGCGAAAAGCTTTAATAGAGCTCTGTATAGAGATTTAATAAAGCTTTACGGAGAGCTCTGGTAGAGCTTTATAGTAGATATTATAGTAGACGTTATAGTAGACGTTATAGTAGATATAAAGCTCCGTATAGAGCTTTGCAGAGAGTCTCTAGCANAGCTTTATATAGAGCTTTTTAGCAGAGCTTTCTANTANAGCCTTTAGTAAAGCCTCTAACTTAGTTTTAGCCNATGCTATATTTAACTAAGAGTTTACTAATTTATAATAATTCTAGCTTAAAGCTAGGCTCTATAATTAATTTTACTAGCTACTAAAGCTTTACTAGAGGCTCTATATGGGGCTCTATATAGGGCTCTACTAGAAGCTCTGCTAGAGGCTCTCTATAAAGCTCTACTAAGACTCCGTATAGGGTTCTACCGAAGCTCTACACGGAGCTCTACTAAAGGCTCTACTAGAAGCTCTGCAAGAAGCTCTGCAAGAAGCTCTGCAAGAAGCTCTGTAAAAAGCTCTACTAGAAGCTCTATAAGAAGCTCTACCAAAAGCTCTACCAGAAGCTCTATAAGAAGCTCTACTAGAAGCTCTACTAGAAGCTCTACAAGAAACTCTATAAGAAGCTCTACCAGAAGCTCTGCATAAAGCTCTACTAGAGGCTCTCTATAAAGCGCCCTTAGAGCTTTACACGAAGCTCTACTAAGACTCCGCATAGAGCTCTATTAAAGCTCTATATGGAGCTCTACTAAAGCTCTACACGGAGCTCTACTAAAGCTATATACGGAGCTCTACTAAAACTCTACTAAAGCCCTATACGGAGCTGTCCTAAGACTCTATATAGAGCTCTACCGAAGCTCCGCGTAGAGCTCTATGCGGAGTCTTAGTAGTATTCCGTGCAGAGCTTTAAGGGAGCTTTATAGGAGCCTCTGGCAGAGCTTCGTGCAGAGCCTCTAGTAGAGCTTCGTGCAGAGCCTCTAGTAGAGCTTCATACAGAGCCTCTAGTAGAGCTTTTAGCAGAGCCTCTGGCAGAGCTTCGTGCAGAGCTTTTAGCAGAGCTTCTGGCAGAGCTTTTAGCAGAGCTTTTAGCAGAGCCTTTGGTATAGCTCCGTATAGAGCTTCGATAGAGCTCTGTTTAGAGCTTTAATAGAGCTTCGTCTCGAAGTTCAATATAGAGCTTTAGTAGAGCTCCGTATAGAGCTTGGAAGAGCTCTACGCGGAGCTTAAGTAGAGCTCTATGCGGAGTCTTGGCAGAGCTTCTGGCAGAGCCTTTAGTAGAGCTCCGTACAGAGCTTCGGTAGAGCTCTACGCGGAGCTTT
>NW_027137721.1:0-8884 GCF_001692895.1 Cenococcum geophilum 1.58
AAAGTTCTATATAAAGCTCTATATAAAGTTCTATATAAAGTTCTGTACAAAGCTCTATATAAAGTTCTACATAAAGTTCTATATAAAGCTCTATACAAAGTTCTATATAAAGCTCTACACGAAGTTCTATATAAAGTTCTACACGAAGCTTTATACGAAGTTCTATACAAAGTTCTACACAAAGCTCTACACGAAGCTCTACACAAAGCTCTATATAAAGCTCTACGTAAAGCTCTATACAAAGCTCTATATAAGGCTCTATATAAAGCTCTATATATAGAGGCTCTATATAAGGCTTTACGCAAAGCTCTATATATAGAGGCTCTATACGAAGCTCCGTATTAGGTCCCCGCTATATTCCTAATAGCCTCTATATATACCTCTGCTAAGTATACCCCCTATATACACCTAGGTAGCCACCTTATTTTTTACCCTTCCTTATATCCTCCCTACCTAGGAAGATACTAAAACAACAGCTAACAGACAACTATTACTAAAGCTAGACAACCGTTAGAGCCAGACGACCGTCGTTAAAGCTAGACAACCGTCGCCGGAGCTAGATAACCGTCGCTAGAGCTAGACAATTATCGTTAGAGCTAGATAACCGTCGTTAGAGCTAAATAACCGTTGTTAGAGCCAGACGACTATCATTAGAGTTAGACAACTATTATTAGAGCTAGACAATTATCGCTAAAGCTAAATAACTATTACTAGAGCTAGACGACCGTTAAAGCTAGATAACCGTTATTAGAGCTAGACAACCATCACTAAAGCTAGATAACCGTCGCTAGAGCTAGATAACTATTAGAGCTAGACAACCGTTAGTAGAGCTAGACGACCGTCGCCAGAGCTAAACAACCGTTATTATCGCCATATAACCGTCGCTAGAGCTATACAACCGTCGCCAGAGCCACATAACCGTTGCTAGAGCTATATGACAACCGTTTAAATAATTAGCTAGCGAACACAATAAACGATTTAATTAATCAATTAAATTAAGGTAATATAGATAGGTAGGCATAGATAAGTAGGTATAGATAGGTAGGTATAGATGGGTAGGTATAAATAGATAGATAGACAGATAAACAGATAGATAGATAAATAGGTAGGCAGGTAGACAGGCAGGCAGGTAGGTAGATTAGTAGGTAGGTAGGTAGGTAGGTTAGTAGATAGGTAGGTAAAAGAGAACCGTTGCTATATATTAAATTATCTAAAATAATATAATTTATTTTGCACCAACTACATAAAAAGAGTAATGCTTATTTATTATTTAAAGTAAGCAAGATATATAGAATGTGTAAAAAAAGGCATTATATATAGAATATATAAGAAGGGCATTATATATAGAATGTATAAGAAGGGCATTATATACAGAATATATAAGAAGGGCATTATATACAAAATATGCGAGGAGGGCATTATATATAGAATACGCAAAATACATAATTAGCTACACTATATTATTAAATATAGCAGTATACCGCACTGTATTATTAAATATAGTAGTATACCGCACTGCATTATTAAATACAGCAGTATACCGCACTATATTGTTAGATGTAGTAGTATACAGCAATATGCCGCATTGTATTATTAAATGCAGTAGTATACCGCACTGTATTATTAAATGCAGTAGTATGCCGCACCTTAGTCGATACTATACGCTATACGTTGTAGTGCGCGGAATGCGTATTTGGCCGCCAAATGCTGCCAAATGCTGCAAAAATGCTGGTAAATTTTTTCCTGACGAAGGAGCCGTTTAAAATTATTACCAACTATAAGAACCTATAGACGTTTATAACTATTAAGTAGCTAAATTAGCGCTAAGTCTAGTAGGTAGAGTTTCTTTTATAGTTTAACTTTGTAATTATATATAGACCTAATAGTAAAGCTACGCTCCCTAACGCCCTAAGCTAGCTACTAAAAATAAGGCCTAAGGATACTAATAATAAACGCCTTCGCTACTAAGCCTAAGTCGTTATACTACCCTAGAAAGTTAACCCTATAATTTTAGAAGAATTACTATATAAGTCCTATAACTTTAATAACGCGGAGTTTATAGCCGCTCTAGACCCTAAAATAGCCAAAAAGTTACTAAATAAGTTAATTTAGCTAGAATACTAGGAGAATAAACTTATAAGAGATATAGTAGCGGCCCTACGTAATTAGAAAACCCGCTATTAGCTAAAGAAGATTAGGAAATTACTTTATTGCGATAAGTTAGAATATAGTATCGTTAATAAATAAATCTACTTCCGCTAATATCTCTTTATCCCTAACGCCCTAAACCTTTACCTAGAAGTTACCTATTACTCTTATAGTAGCGGCCCTACTAGTTACCCCAACTGGGTTAAAACTCTTAACCTCTTAAACTAAATATACTAGTGGCTAGGAATCTCCTAGTTTATAGCTACCTTTGTTAAAAACTATACCCTATACTTTTATACTAAAACCTCCTATTTTACCCCGCCTAGTTTCCTAAAGCTACTAAAATTACCTACCTGCTTATAAACTAATATCTTAATTAACTATATTATAACGCTACCGGTATACTAACGCTACGGTAAGGTATATAAATATATCCTTATTATTATAGACCGCCTAACTAAAATATAATACCTTATTTTAGTAATAGGACTTTTAATAAAAGAGCTAGTTAATAGCTTTATTAATAACGTATATAAGCTCTATAGTATACTAAGCATAATTATCTCTAATTACGGTATATAATTTATTAGCGACTTCTAGTAACAACTAAGTAAACACCTTAAGATAATCTTATAACTAAGCTTAGCCTAATACCTAAAAACAGACGGCTAAACTAAAATTATTAACGCTGCTGTAAATAAATACCTCTATACTTTTATTAGCTTTATATAGGATAACTAGGTTAACTACCTACTACTTACTAAGTTTATTATAAATAAGTTAATAAGAGTATAAATATTTCTCTATTTTTTATAAACTATAGCTTTAACCTTTACCTTAGAATTAAGCCTACTAGCCCCTACCTACTAATACTATTAGCATAAGAAAAGAAGAAGTTCTTTTGCGTAGACTCTATAGCTAACTGCTTTAAGCGGATATTAATATAGCTTAAGGCCCTAGCCCGGATTTTATAGTAATGCTATAAAAATAATACTAATACCCGTAGGGACGAGAGCGCGTTATTTTATAAAGGCGATATAGTTATAGTTAGCTTAAAAAATATAAAGATAAATAGACTTAAGAAGAAATAGGATAATAAATGGGACGGCCTATACCCCGTACTTATAGTATACTAAGGGGTAGTTATAGTAGACCTTTTAAACTATATTTAAGTAAATAAATCCTTTTATATATCTAAGGTCCGCCTCTAGGCTACTAAAGAGATCCCTAGCTAAGCAAATATTAATACTATAGAGCGCTATAATATACAAGAACGAGTGGTAGAGAGAGATAATAACGGCAATATAGAAGATAAATAGGAGTTTAAGAAAATCCTTAATATACACGACGAAGACTCCTAAGGCCTAACTTATAAGATTAAATGGAAATATTATAAGGATATAACCTAGCAGCTAAAGGAAGACCTAAAGGGCTGTAAATAAGCTATATAGCGCTTTTATAAGTAACACCCTAAGAAGCTAAGACCCTTAAACTGGGTATAAGATAAGGAAAAGTTACGCTAAGGTTACGGCTAACCACTGTATTAAAATCTGTGGTAGTTAAGATGTTATAGAACTTTAACCAGTAGTTAAAGTTATCTAATTAGCTAAATTCTTGCTAAGAAACGCCACGCGGATTAATTTAGGTAGCGGTATAGAGTTCTACTGACCTTACTTACTAAACTAACTAATTAGGATTTTCTATACCCGATATAGAAAATTACTATTAACTTAGTTAAGGGCGGTAAGCAGAATTAATATCTTTATGGTAAAAAATAGGCAACCCTATACACTGCCTATTTTTAAGTTATCTATTTAGTTTAGTAACCAAACTATCTAGGGGAGAGAAGTACTGTTACGGCACTAACCTGACGTATACTGTTTTATACTATCTTATACTGTTTCCTACTATTAGCTAGCCTACTACTAGTAACTTGGCGGCCGGCCCTACTATTTATATATAATATCCCCTTTTCACCTTCTTCCCCTCTTTATACCATAACGTAGTTATTTAGTCTACTTCATTGCAGCATTATAACAAGTAAATTCGCTACTAATATCCCAAAGATACGATTATAGTTATGCTTAAGCCATTATATAGAATTATAGAGGCAGGAACTTATTAGTAGGCTACCTACAATAAGCACTATAAAGAGAAACTTTTAATAACTACTTCTATATTTAATTTATACTTCCTTATTATAACTACGGGAACCTTATTTAAAATTATTAGTATATAAACTAATAATATAATTATCTTAGAAGACGACTAATTCTTAACTCTTAAAGAAGATAAGCTAGTAAAGGTAAATCTTATAGCAAAGCTAAAGGAAAAGCTTAATTTAATAATACTATTACTTTTTAATAAATATATCTTCTCCTTAAATAAGGATTCTATTACTTTACGCTAAAAGGATTAAGGTAAAAAGATTAATATTATTAATATTAATTCTCTAAAGTAAGGATATATAGAGCAACGCGCTTATAAGGCTTATATTACTTTTATCTATTAACCTAAGGCTTTATTTAATCTCTCTATTACCGCCTAATACTAGAAACCAACTAAGAATAACATTCTTACCCTAAATAAACTATCTAGATTAGGAACTACTCTATATACCTATTAATCTTCCTATTACTAAGCTCTTTATGTTTATTAATAAATTGTTTATAAATAATAAAGACTTTAGCTCCTAGTTAGGATATAAAATTATTATTATAAATAAATTTACTAGAGAGAATAACTTTATAATTTACAGTAATCTTATCTATTAGAGCTTAACTAAGAGTAAGTATATTACTTAAGCGTTCTAGCGTTAGAGATATATAAAATAGTTAGCGAAGTTAATATAGTAATTATAATTAGAACTACCCTAAAGATAATTATAGATTAACTTAAACTTCCTGTTATCCCTATAATTATATATACCGACTTATACTCCCTNTATAAGTATTTAGTTAAGCTTAGTACTATAAAGGAGAAGCGCCTTATAATTGATATTATAGCACTTTAGTAATTTTACAAATGGTAAAAACTTTTTAAATTTTAATAGATTAATGGCTAAGATAACCTAGCAAATATAATAATAAAGGTAAACCCGAACAAGGCTTTAGAGACATTTATTAATATAAATACTCTACGTATATAAGTTAAAGGTTAGATTAAAAGGGAGTAGGAGCAAGACTTATATTAGAATAGTAATAGTTAATAGGCATATACTATGCGCTATTAGGGCTTAGCAGAATTTAGTAGAATTCTATAGCTTAACAGAATTTGGTAAAATTCTATAGCTTAATAAAATTTGGTAGAATTCCATAGCTTAACAGAATTTAGCAGAATTCTATAGCTTAATAGAATTTAGCAGAATTCCATGGCTTAACAGAATTTGGCAGAATTCCATAGCTTAATAGAATTTAGTAGAATTCTATAGCTTAGCAGAATTTGGCAGAATTCTATAGCGTAGCAGAATATAGTAGATTGCGGCAAATTGCGGCAAATTGCAGTCTTATAACTGGGCTTAATTAGTAGGCGTGTGCAAGGTATTATAGGGTAGTCCTATAACACTACGCTAGTTAAGCAGTATTTGTATATAGATAGCAACCACAAAAGAAGAGTTGCTAGTGTTAGGAATAAGGCAAGCGGTCGTCACGTGTCGCCGCGGCACTAGCGTGGCGAGGAGTCTTAAGCTCCTCGCCCTCCCTCATTCTAAAAACAAGCATATTAACCAACATCACTGTGACCTACTCGAGTAGTCGTTATTGGTGAGTCACCCTGTATGACCAACAAAATTAATCTACACCTCTATAGCAGCTATTATCTTAAAAAAACTGTTAAATTAATCCGCAGAAGCAGCTCTATAATTAATAAATATCTCTACCCTATTAGCCCCCACAATATTAAGTAAAAAGCGCCGCTAAATGCATTAGGAAAATATTCGTAGGCTAAGATTTAAGTAGACTTTCTTTAGCGCGTTTCGCGTAATTAATATACAATTAACCAACTTACCATATTTAAAAGTTAAATAATACGTAGTTAACCAACTTAATAACTTTAAAAGCTATCTATCTCTCGTACGGCACGAATAGGTTATAGTCCATTTTAAGTATATTGATTGTGGAGGGTGTAGGCTTATAGGGCGGGATCTAGGCGATATTCTAGCGTTTATAAGGCTTTTTAGGCCTAAACTTCGGAGATCTAGCCTAAATCCTACCTGGTGCCCCTAATAGGGTAGCCTGCCGCTAGACCTAAATAGAACTATAAGTATCTAATCTAATATACATTATAAGGGGGGTAGGTAGGTGAAAAGAATAACCTATTAAGTGTAGTTGTAAGCGATGATGTTATTAACTATGTTGAACATTTGGTTAAATACCTAAGTTATAGGGTTTTCGGCCAAGCAATGTATAGATACGTAATATCTATCTCTCGCACGGCACGAATAGGTTATAGTTTATTTTAAGTATATTAATTATGGAGGGTGTAGGCTTATAGGGCGGGATCTAGGCGATATTCTAGCGTTTATAAGGCTTTTTAGGCCTAAACTTCGGAGATTTAGCCTAAATCCTACCTAGTGCCCACTAGCGAAGCGCCTGCCACCTATAAGGAATTAAGTTAAAATAAAAGCAATTTCCGTAGTCCGAAAGTATAAAGTCTCTACTCTATATTAGGCTTAGCGATATAGTAGAACGGCAGACGGCAATATACGGCATATTACGGCAATATCGCGGCAATATTGTGGTAATATGCCGAATATTGCTGTAGGAAGACGGGTAGGCAGAATAGTGTAGCGGTGTAGAATTCTGCCGGCTCTATTGTTAAACGGACTAATTAGGATTTTCTATCCCAGGATAGAAAATTGCTATTAGCTTAGCTGAGGGCAGTAGGTAGAGCTAATATCTTTGTAGTAGAAATAGGTTGACGTATATATAGAACCTTAAAAATCTAATAACAATTGCAGATATTGCAGATATAGTAGAACGTAGTAGGTAACGCGCCTCTAGCACCGTTATATAGCCAGTATAGGCACACTCCGCTAGAAATTTAAGTTTAATTAAAGTCGTTTAGTTTCTAAGGTATTATAGTAAAGTTTAACCGCATTTAATGTCCATTGACCTAACTACGCCGTTTATAACTCTGCGAAGCCATAATTATATATATACTATGCTGCACCCCTACAGAAGGAGTGGTTGGAGTAACCGTTAGGTAGGATACCGCCGCCGGCTAGGCGGGTTAATAGAATCTTACGCACTACTAGCGCCGAAAATGCTTTATTATTAACGCTAAATAATAGATCTAATAGAGGCCGGGGGTTACGGTTAAATAACCGTATTATTGCGGCTATAGGGTATAGATAATCTCCCGGTATAGCGGCGATCTAGATATTAATACTACTATAGGTTTTATCTATCTTACTCCGTTTAAGGTAGAAGACTATTAAATGGCCGTTAAGGGCGATCTTAACGTCGCTATAAAGGGCCCTTATAGTGCTAAAGTCCTTAGCTTTCCTATTTAGGTATATAATCTCTCCTATATATAAGAAACCCGTAAACGCTATTGTAAATGCCGCATCCACGTTTATATTAGCCTTATAGGGCCTAAAGGTAATAATCTTGTTTAGAATGTCCTTTATAATTAATAGTTTAGTCTTTTTAATAGATAGGAATAGTAACATAGCCCCTACTAGGGCCCTCTTAATAGTATAGTCTTTAAAGGCGGCGATTAAGTAACCTAGATCTATATAACGAGATCGGATTATAAAGATATAGTTAGAAAGGGTTTCTAGCTTAACTCTACCTATTAGAGGGGCGGCTGTACCGAACGCTCGTTAAGCGATCCATTCCCCTAAGTTTATCCTCTTAGCCAAATACGGTAATAAACCATTTAGGGCTAAAAAGGCCTCCTAGCTCTTAGTAGCAAAGGAGTAGCCCTTCCTTATATTAGCTACTAAGCTATACTATATAAGTAATAAAAAGTAATAAGACCTACCGGTCTCGCTCCAGAAGGTTAAGGGAGGTTAATTAAACAACTTTAGGTTAACTGTAAGAGTTAGTAGCTACTTAGAGGAGAGATATTATTTTTTTAACAAGAAGCCTTTTATTTATCCGGCAAGAAGCCATTATTTATTTAATAAGAAGCCGTTATTTATTCGGCAAAAAGCCGTTATTTATTTGCCACTTAGGGCACAGTAATAATAATTTCTCGCGGTTAAATCGCGAGAGAGTATTAGTAAGCCTATTATTGGCGCTAGAGACCTATATAACGTATTTTACAAGCGAGCGACGCATACGAGCGAGCGACGCATCTCCAAAAATTACCAAAATTCATACTTTAATATCTTAACAACCACTTAATAATAAATTCTAATAATTTAAATTTAGGCTTTTATATACGCTCTATAGCTTCTATTAAAGTTATATAGTAAATAGTTTAGTAGTTTTTAAGATATTAAATTTTCGGGGCCAAATTAAAGCCAAATTACTATATCTTAAAAACTATTAAACTATTTACTATATAACTTTAATAGAAGCTATAGAGTGTATATAAAAGTCTAAATCTAAATTATTAGAATTTATTATTAAGTGGTTGTTAAGATATTAAAGTATGAATTTTCTAATTTTTGGTGAGTTTTTGAGGTGCGTCGCTCGCTCGTATGCGTCGCTCGCTTGTAGAATACGTTAGTCGTTATAGTAATATTATTTGTTATTAAGGATCTATTCACTTGCTCGCAGAGGTAGAG
>NW_027137722.1:0-2134 GCF_001692895.1 Cenococcum geophilum 1.58
ATATTTTATTATATATATTATTACCTATTTCTATTACCTATTTTGACTTACTTATCTAGACCTACCTAATATATATAAAGAGCTTCTAAAGCCCTTTTTAATAATAATAATTCATTGCTTAACGTCCGATTTGGATCTCTATTGGGCCCACGCGGACTACTCCTTATTTACATATAGGGAGAAAACTCTATTTAAGAAAAATGAGAAAACCCCGTAATCCATCTCCCCGCCTTTTGGGACTCGCATACTTAGCGCCTACGAGTCGCCTATAGTGCTCTACTACCTTACTGTTTAACCTCCTTAGGAACCACTGCTGCCGTAATAAGCCTACGGACGCGCTAGTATTACAAACTATTACTCTACTACTGTAGAGTTACTAGGGGGCACCTACTACTCGCCCCCTTGCCTTCTATTACTATTTCCCTTGCAACCCAGAACTGATTTAGCATATTTTAACTAATAAGCCACTGGGTAACCGCCTTAAGGCCTTTTTATATTAAGAGCAGTGTATTATAGTTCTCTATACTAGCTACTAAGAGCATTATTTCTCGATTGGTGCGTAGGGGGCATAGCAGTATTACGTGTTTTAGTGTCTGTCTTAGCTAGCCATATTCGCATCTCGGGCTATCTACTAAGACACCTACCCAGTAAAGCCAATCTTTTAGTCCTATTATTCCTATTCTTAAGAGTGTTGCTATTGTGTTTTCTGCCTTTGTTAGGCCTTCTTAGAGCCCTTAGGTATTTACCCCCCATGGCGTTAACTATGCTATAGCTTGGGTTCGTCTTGCCTAAGTCAGCCTCTGTACCTTCGACTCCTATTTACCTTTCTAGCGTTGGTCCAACCAGTATTACATTACGGTAGATGGTTTCCCGGCGTTCTTACATATTCTACTTTAGCTCCTTTCTCTATCTTACTGTTGTCTTTACTGACCTTTTGCGCGTCTCCCTTTCTCCTTTATATGGGCCTGGGCCCTAAAGCGGCAAGCCCTTTTTAATAGATAGAGTTCTTATCCTTAATTAACCGTTTAATAATATATAAGTCTAGTAGTATAACTTATACTTTACATTCTAGTATAGGCCAAGTGCATCCAAAATTCCGTCGTCACAAGGGTTCTACAAAATTTATCACTTCATCAAATCAACTCTCGTGATATCCCGTTATATCGGCAATTCATCTCGACGCTTCAAAAGGGTTTTTCCGCCACTCTTACCGTTATTGGCTCCAAAATGAGTAAAAAGAATTTTATCTCAAAAGTAGGAGGGATACAGATATATTTACTTCTTCATCCAGGCGCTCACCCCGGGGTTTATCCGTTAGGTCCTCTCCTCCCCTTATCTGCAATGCATTATTTTATAATAAGTAAATTATATTAGATATTCTCTGAAAGATATTCTTAAGATTCTTTTATTTCCGGATGATCTAATCTATTAATTCAAATAAATTCGAAAAGATTTCCCATATATGATATTTTTAATATTTTAATTTCCAATATTTTCGTTTAATTATGATGTATGGATATCGATAGGATATCTCTAATGGGTATAAAGATTAATATTAAGAAAAGAAAAAATATAGATTTGATGATCCTATATATTTATTATCGATCTTATATTATATTTAGGATTAATATATCTCTTTATATCATCATCTTTTGATATGATCCGAATTTGATGACCATATATTATCCATTTTAATTATGCCGCGATTTAAAGCATGATCTATTTATGATCGGAAGAGATGAAATATTCCTTTTCCTCCATTCATCATCGGATCGGAATTATCATTTATAAATCCGATATTTTCATTTTGATCTTCATGAGAAATTCCAGATCCCCAAATCCATCTGGGATCCAATTTGATCTTATTCATATATATATAATCTGATGAATATCCCTTCGTCATCATAAAAACCGTCATAATATTTAATGATGGAATTATATCCCTGGGAGAAAATTTATATATATGCGGATGATACACATCATCATCATTCCGATTATTATGATATGCCGAGGATCTAGATCCCGGATCTCGAATCGCCATTCCATGATTATTTTTAGAGAAATCGCGGCGATCGATTCGATATTTTGATCATGGATATATCTTGATATCCCCGGATATCTTCTTATGATGCGT
>NW_027137722.1:2207-6769 GCF_001692895.1 Cenococcum geophilum 1.58
CTGTTCCTGCTAGTACATCTAATATTTTCATCTTCAGATTATTAGAGAAGGATACTTCTTATAAGGAAGACAAGTAACCGCTTTTTAGGAGAGATTAAAAAATAGAAGTAGAGATAGTAGATCTAACTATTAAGCTTAAATTATTGGCCGGATTAGGTAATTAAAGAGTTTGAATTAAAAAGGATATCTGTAGAGAGAAGTAAAAGTAAACTAAAAGACCTGTACTCTAGGCAGCTTAAGCTAATATTCTAATAAATACAGCAGCATAAAAACGATTGGCGGCGTGATTCAGATTATTTTAGAAAATTTGTAATTAGCCGTCTTACTAGGCTATATAGGAATAACAGTCTAAGTAGAGTTTGATACCCCTACATACTGGCAAGCCTAAAGGGTAACTGGAGTAACTCCTAGATACTCTAAAGCGTAAGTCACAACCAGTATAGTTATATAAATGAGGCTTAGCATAGTATCATAGCGTTTTATTATGATCAAGCTACTAAAGTCATCTATGATCTTAACTGGCTGATTTCATTACTACACTATATCGGCGTTTCCCTTCCTCCTCTATATATGGCCTGGCCCTAAGCGGGCACTCATTCTTCTTTGACTTCTTGACCGCTATTCTCAAAGAAACCTTAACTACGAAAGCGGATAAGTGGTTATATTCGCCTAAGCCGCAAAACTAGGCTCCCAATAAAAGTCTACTTAAGCTCTTACTAAAATTCTTTATAATATTAAGTGGCTTTATTTCTACGTCCCTTTAGCATTACGACAAGGCTTTATTATATAATAGTAGGGGGGAAATTGGATTCCTTCTTAAGCAGTGGCTGTTGGCCTTTGCTTGTACCCGCCTATAAATACTCTAAAGGCAGGCTGTTTGGACATCTTTAAAGTAGTCTTAAGGAGTAAGTTAGGGGGCGCGCCTTTTTGGTTTCTCTAATGGCCCAAATACTAGATCTATATGTTATGGTTAGCCGGACAACTACTATATATAGTAGGCGTGACCTTTAGAAGTATAAACCCTATATAGAATTAATAATCCTAAATAAAGCGATAAACTGTGCTTAGCCTTTATAGGCTGCTTATGCCATATATACGCTCTACCGGAGCTTACTATCTACCTATACTCCTAATACCCTTAGGCCCTAAACTGGTTAACCCCTAAAGCCTTAAATGCGAATTATATGCTAGAGATCTATAGATTAGTTGCGTTTTCTTATAAAATAGATTAGCTAGTATTTCTCTAGTAAGAATTAGACTCTATAACGTTTTACCTATTTTATATAAGTGTTATAGGCTTTCTCTAGTGTTCTGTAATTCTCTGCGGCTATTAGCCCGTATATAATTAGGTTTATATTATTAACGAAGCCTATCCCCTAGGTCGCCCCTTCCTTAAAGGAGTTAAGTAGGTTGCTTATAAAGAAAAGGAAAAGTATAGGCGAGAGGGGTAATCCTTATGGTATTCCTGTTATAACTACAATAGGGGGGCTCTGGTATCCGCTAAAGATTAGTAATATTTCTTTCTGGCCTATAAACCTTTAGATAAATTATATAATCTATTTTAGGAAGCCCTTTGCCCTAAGGATATATAGGATATACTTATGGGGTATATTGTTATAGGCACTACTAATATCTAGGCTAAGTATTAATACTATAAAGTCCTTTTATATCGCCTATGCAGATTTAATAGTAGTAGTAAGTAGCGTAAGTGCTAATAGTATTAAGCGGTTCTTTCTTGCCCCTATTTAGCTTTATAGTAGTAAGGCGTGTTCCTTTACCGTATCTGCTATATATTCCGCTATTACCCTTTCTAAGATCTTACTAAGGGTATTTTCTAAGGTAATAGGGCGGTAGTTTCCTAGGATTAAGTAATCTACTTTGCCTTCTTTTTATAGAATAACCGTTGTTATAGATCTTCTAAGTTGTGGGTAGTAGCCTATAGTAAAGTATACTCTGGCTATATTTGCAAGCTAAGGTACTATAAGTGGCCTATAGGTTTTTAGGGCCTTATTTAGAATTCTATCTGGTCCTAGTACTATATTATTTAAAAGGCGGCTAATGGTCCTAGCCATTTCCTCTATTATTATATCGCTGTTAACCTATAGGTAAGTCACCGGTGTTTTACCTATAATATTACTAAGGTTTACTGGAGCTAGTTAGAGGAAGAACCTTTCTATAAGGATCTTTGCCTTTTTATTATTGTTGTTTATAGCCTATAATTCTCCTACTCTTTATAGGGGTAGTAGGTATAGGTCTTCTATTAGGCGCCCTACCTTTTTTTTTACCCATTTTATTATAGCCTAAAGGCCCTTGTTATAGGGGAGGCTTGGGTTAAAAGTATGCTTATTTATAAACCGTCTCTAGTTATTCCTTACTTTTTTTTTAGGGTATTCTTTAGCTAGTTTCTTATATCTTTGTATTATCTCTTATTTTTAGGGTTATAGCTACTTATATATTTCCTTCTTACTTGTTATTAGCTGGTAACTAGGACTATATATTATATAGACTATATATATCGCGCGTAGGGGCCTAGTTTTAAGATCGGGCAGTGCTCTTCTAGCCTATTTTTAATTACTGCCTAGATCCTTTCTAGTCTTTAGTTAATTTCCTTAGGGGTAGCTAATAAGCCTCGCTTATTTAGTATTGGGTAGATTTCTTCTAGGTCTTAGAGTTATTATTTAACTATATTAAGGAAACTGTCTATCTTAAGCTTCCTTATTATATATCTTTTTCTATTTAATTGCGCTTTGGTATTTAGGTCTAGCTATATCTAAATAGGGATATAGTCTAGGGTAAGTGCCTATTTTTTTTGGGGTTGCACCTTTTAAGTCTCTAGTATAGGCCTTTGTTTATAAATATAAGGTTAATTATACTTTTAGCGGTGCCTTATTACTATATAATTGCTCCTAGGGGGGTAGCTAGCTTAAGGCCCTAGATATTTATAGCTCTTAGTAGGCACTCTAACTATTAATCTGTAGTAATATGGATACCCCCCTACTACGGGTAGTGGAGGTTTATATCTTCTAGTAGGATAGACTCTGTGCCTTCGGTTTCTAGTAAGCTTATTACCGATATAATATTCTCTATTTATGGGACCCCTTTAACCCTAGGGTTATATATATTAATAATTTATACCAGTCCCCTATATATTTAGATTATTATAACTATAGTATCTGGGTTAACTGCCTACTATAACTATAAGGATAGGCTAATAGCCTTACTAATTATAAAGCACACGCGTGTAGCTGCTTTTGGTTTATATAGGAGCTAGAATCCTTAGGGGCAGTATATTAATTATATAAAGGTATTATAATACGGTTCTTATATAGCAAGGATATAGTATTTTTTTAGGTCTAGACTATCTAGTAGGGGCCTTGCAAGGCGGTGGTTTGTGTTACCACAGTTATACTATATAATAGATAGGTAGCGGACCCCTAGCGAGGGTCCTTTAACTCTCCTTTATTTCTCGCTTCTTCTATTTCTACTTTCTTTAGAATATTTAGAGCTTCTATCTCTTATGTCTATACCCTAGTTACTACTTATTTTATATAGAGCTTTCTATTTCCGTGTCTTATATTCCTATTAGCGCTTCTATATTTAAATCTATTATTATTACCGGTTTTTCCCCTATTTTTACTAGTCGGCTATATACCTTTTATAGGTTGGCTGCGAATGTTATATTTACCGCATTAAGTCTAATTCTTAATTATCCTGGTCTTAAGCCTGCTATTGCTGTCTATAGGGGTCTTCCTATAGGGCGTCCTCTCCCTTATATCCCCTGTAACCCTTATATCCCTAATTAGTCTAGTGATATTACACAGCGTCGCTTCTGGCCTGTTAAGGCTTAGGATGGCTAGCCTAGCCCTCTAGTATTAAAGGTAGGAAACGCTAGGAAGGCGCCTGCGTCCCCCTAGCTTATCGCCTGTTATTTCCATTTATATAACCTAGCGTGTAGTTATTCCCGCAGCTATTAAGCCCTTACCTTCTATCTCCTATATTTAATATAGTTTTCTCTCTCCCACGCCTTATATGTGCTTCAGTGGCAGTTCGCGCATTTTATTTATTCGTAATATTATTCGTTAATTTTATCTCTTCTAACATATCTATTTTGATCCGGCGTATTTCTTGTCGGATAGTCCTGAATTTTATGGGCTTAGTTATCTGAAATTATCCTTTTTACGTTTGATTCGTATATTATAACATAATTTACTATTAGTATCTCCTTGTCCCCAAGCGAGCACTCTGGACCGATTCCCTCTTGCGGGCTCCTCGCTTGCATTACCGAGGGAATAACAATCCCGTACTTATATTGATAGAATCCTTATCGTTTCTTATGAAGGAATAGTATGGTTTTCTTGTTTAGTATCATGTTCACCTGGTAATATTTTTAGACTCTTAGTTGTATTCCGTGATGTTGATATCCTGATGCGGCTATTTTATTTCGATAGATCGACGATATTATTGGTCCTATATGGATGTAGATTATATGGGGTTCGTATCCACACGACGCCGGTGACTATATCCGGGGATGTGTTATTTCTGCGTAACGATGTTTAATTCTG
>NW_027137722.1:7700-8379 GCF_001692895.1 Cenococcum geophilum 1.58
ATAGGTATAGAGCTACTATACTATTAGCCCTAATATAGGTAAACTATAAGAAGCTACTAATAGGAGCTAAATTAACGTTTATAACCTAAGGGATAATAAACACTAAATTGCAATATAGGGACTATTCTAATATACTATTAATATAGTAAAAGGCAAGGTAATAGTCNTANGAAATTTTAACGTATANTATATAGTGTAGTAAGAATAGTAGGCTATAGCTAAAGTATAGGCGACTTACCTACTAAGTAAGCTTAAAACGTAGGGCCTTACTTTAACTATCTTAATAGGTAAGCCTACCTAGAAAAGAGGAACCTAAAAGAGTCTAATCGACTTTATATTTATAGAAGAAATACTTATAAACTAACTAGCGCTTTATGGACTAGAAGGCATATATGTAATTATCTTAGACTATATACCTATATAGATAATACTTAATATCGCCGTACTAGCGTAACAAACTCGCTAGAGATACGCTACCACGAAATTTAACTTAAAAAAGTATACCTAGGAAGTTATTAATAGGCTAGTAGCTATACCCTAGGTATTACTAGGTTATTTAAAGGATTATAAGTAACTACTTAGAAGAATACTACTTAAAGACCTAGCCTAGAAAATACGCCTACTATAAATAGTCGCTAGAGACGGCCTAGCTACTTATAGGCGTAAAAAGGGCAAGGCA
>NW_027137723.1:0-8240 GCF_001692895.1 Cenococcum geophilum 1.58
TATATAACTATTTAAAGATATAGAGTAAGTTGCCAGCTGGCAACTTAGCCCACTTAACGTCGGTAGATCGTCGGAAGCACCGCCAATCGACGTTTTTGAAGCCTCTGCGAGAGCCTTGATACCCTCCCTCCAATCAAATCAAGCCCATCCGCGTAGCGGATATTCAATTATCCGCCAAACAAATAGGGTATTAATTCCTTAGCTTAAGCTTACTGAGGTAACCCCGGTCACTTGGGGTTTTGTATTATTAAGCTGCGGGGTTAGCCGGAGCACAGGCCATGTTAGTATTATCCTAACGACCACTGTCTCCTTAATTCTCTGCTGCAATAATTTCTAGCCTACCTGCTTACCTATACATTGCATCTCTACCCCTACTACGATCTATGGACGACATTACTACCGGTCAAACTCGTATTATTATTAAAGCCTGTGTTACAGATATACCTGGTAATCCTCAAGGACGCTTCCGCTTGCTCGGAGATTTATTTTGTCAGGAGTTTCTTGGACGAAATCTTGATATATCATATCGAGGCTCAAGCTATGACCACGTGCATATCCCCTGTGATTTCGATTCCGATCAGCCGATACGTAGATATTTTATCTACGATCTCAATATTACAGGCACACTACAGAAGGAAGAGCTGCTTCAACTACCGCATCTAGTCTACTATGTAAGCCGAAATAATAGTAAATGGTAAAATATTAAATTACTCTTACTAGCTTATTTATTAATATATATAGGATCTTTACTGCTAAGCCAAAGTTGATTCTACAGGCTAGATCTTACTGTACTATGTACCGTTGGGGAGGATCTGAGCGAGAGCAGCAAACTATAGCTGAAATAAGAGAAAGAAATCAAATTATAGTGTAAGAACTTACTCGTAAACTACGTTAATTATATTAACACTTTATTTCTAGAAATACCTCTATAGACTAGTCGAAATATCCTATGTATTAGCGACTTAGTTAATTGGGGCACGAGTACGGCAGAGTAGACGTATATTTTCTCCTTAGCTTAGAATCTTTGTATATAGGCTACCAATAGACTTAGTCCTTATTACCTAAGCCTTTACAAGGAGAAGAATAGTAGCGCTACTTAAAGTAGGATTTTATATAATCTTCTAGCTACGTAATTATAACTGCCTGCTATATTCTACCGTTCTTTACCGTAAATCTGCCGTTTTCTGCTAGTACCGTAATACTACGGTGTCTCTGGAGGCGTCTCTCCTTTACATTCGGAACAGTTCTCTTCAGGGTCATCCTCCTGCAGGACGTGTTCGCGGTCTCTTAAAGCTGGAGGACACGAAATACCGGTTGGACTTTGTAAAGCAGTCGTGCATCTTGCAATATGCTTAAATCTCAGCCTGTCCTCTCCGGCTTGTTCGTGTTTATCGGCGCATTTAAACTCGGCAACAACATCGTAACACATCTATTACTAATTAGATTATTTCTTCTTTATCAGATTTTAGGGCGTTACAATAACTGTGATATAGATAGGGTAATTATAATAGATAATAGCAGATATACCTAATACCTTTTAGATTAAAATATATTAAAGACGTAGCTACCTACTATATAATAGGAGAGCACAACCAGCTCCGGCGGGTAAGCGGTATATAGAAGTCTAGCCGAATTTCTATCTACGTAAGGAAAAGCTAAAAAGCTTCTAGTAGAATGCTTAGCAATTGCCAAGGCGACTACCCCTCAGTCGGATAAACACTTAATGCCAACTCCGGTATCTTGTCCCTATCTTCTTATCTTAGCATTACCTCGCCAATTTCAGTAATGGACCCGAACCTTTTCGTCCTGCCATTAATATCCCGGATAGGTGCAGTTCCCTGGGTTATATTTTAATGTCTTTAGCAGTGGGAGGACTGTAAGTTGCCGACTGGCAACTTCCCTACTCTTTGCTATCTGGGGTACGTGGTATATAGTCGTGCCACTCGGACTAAAAGTACTTACACTATCACCACTACTTTTACACTATTACCACTAGTATATACTATTATTGTTATAGTTATGGTTTCGGTTATAAATATTAACTCGCTATATATAACTATTTAAAGATATATTATTAACCGGAAAATGAGGTCATAAAAGGACTCGTGTGTAGATTAAACTATGAAAAAAAGGGACTATATACATGAGGTGGATGGCAAAAAGGTAGACATAAGTCGTAGAATGACGACAAAGCTGACGGCGACAAATTGCCACCGGGTAGGCAGTAGGCGACAGTTCGACATAGATTGAGTGAGTTGCCAGCTGACAACTTTGCCTTGATGTGTTTGCCGGTAACTGAATGGTACCCTAGGTCTCTTCTTGGACTTGAGCGGTCTCTTCTTGGATTTGGGCGGCCTTGTCGAGATATAGCCTGACATTAATTCTGCCTGGATCTTCAGGCAAGTATATTGGCTTCTTTTTATCGTAGTGAACTCGGAGGTTTAACGGACTTATTGCCTCTTCAACGCGCTTTTTTAATCTAGCCACCTTTTGGCCAATTAAACGCTTGACCTCGACGCGACCACCTGGCAGTCTGGCGAGAGTGCGACGGGCATAACCGAATCCGAATGGCCCTCGAGCGTGCTGCGCGCCGCTCCCGTCGCGGTGTCCCAGAGCCTGACCATCTTGTCGCCCGTACAATTCGTCGTCCGTATCGTCGTCTATATCGTCGTCTATATCGTCGTCTGTATCGTCGTCTGTATCGTAGCCCGTATCGTCTAGGTAGTCCTGAAATTCCAATATACTGGCGATATACTCTTTGTCAACCTGTGCAGCAATCCAGTTCGTTCGCTCAAACACGTTCATGTCATTAATCTTCGCCCGTGTTGCTTTGGAGTGTCCTGGTTTGGGATCATACATGACCGAAAGTTTGCCGGCGTTGTACTGAGGAATAACCCAGAGAACTCGAGCGGCTACTGTGTGTACAGCGTCCATGAAAGCTTCTGCTTGTAAAGCTCCACGCTCTTCAATAATTACCGTGTGCAGTTGACGGGTCAGCTGGCGGAAATTTAGACTGTCCCAGCCGCGTTTTATGTTGGTACCTTCATCACCCCAAGCGAACAGGGCGTGAAGCTTATCGGCCCATAGTCCTGTATCGTACCGAGCGAAAAATGGAACTCCGTTACGGGCGCCTGTACCGTCTGTATAAGGCCGTGACTCGACAAGACGTAGTGAGGTTCTGCCAAGTCGTTCGGCCATTTCACGCGATAGTCCTCGCAAGCCGGATGCTTCGTCTTCAGTCAGGCCTGCCCAGCTGACATATTCGGCAAGCTTGGTTTTGGAAATGGTTGGTCTCTTCTTGGTTTCGGAAATGATTTTGGTGTTGTTCCAGCGTTGCGCCATAATGGTGATAACCTCTTGTACATATGATTGTACGACGAGCTCAGCGGCCGCCTGTGTCCCTAGGTCGACAGAAGCGTCGGATTGAACGAGTCGGCGAATGGTACCTAGCGTGACGCTTTCATCCACAATCTTATGTCTTATCATCTTAGCCTTAGGGAAAGACTTTTGGAACGCATTCTTTGCTAACGCCAGACGTCCTATCAACTCCGGTTTGAATATGGGAATGACCGAGTCCCACTCGATCATATCCCGTGGGAACCATGCCAGTCCATATTCGCTTACGCAGGTCTGTATGTCAAGGCCAATCCGCTCATATAACTCTCCCGAGCTACGCGACTGGCCGCTAGTGGATGACCTGCCCTCGCTGCCATCCGAGCACTCGCTGCCATCCGAGTACTCGCTGCTTTCCGAAACGCTGTCGCAATCGTCCCCTCTTACTCTTTCAGGCCGTCTCTTCTTTCCCTTACGCCAGAGGGCGGGGTAGAACATAGGCCCTGCACCGCTGCTTACGCAGAGCATACGGACGAGGGCCGACACCATTACTCCGTTAACCAGTTGCTCGTCCTGTGGCGTGGCTACGGAGCCGTTCATAGTTGCATCGGCGGTGGTAATGACTGCCTCGAGGCAGTGGAGCCAACGGCTAAGCTCGGCAGCGACGAAGGCGTTAACTTGACGCGTAGGCAGGATCCAGTATGGCGCATGGGAATACTGATCGCCGCGCAAGTTGCCAGCTGGCAACTCGCCTAGCTGGTGCATACGCTCAATCGCGTTGAAATGTTCCCAAGTTATACGGTGTTCTTGTCTAACACCATAGGATTCGTTTTTTGATGCCTCCAAGGACGTCGACATTCGATGTTTTGTGGCATCATATGCGGCAAGTAGTTGTGCTCTTTTGTGTTTGGCGTGCTCGGGTTGGAACTTGGAGTTAATCCTATACCATTTCTCCAGAAAGTCGCTAGAGTATCCAAGCGCTTCGAAGTGGGTGTTCTGGAACGGTCCGTAGTCCTTGAGCGGCGTGGCGAATACCTCCTTGTGAACATTATATGCCTTGCTGTATGCGATACCACCTAATAATCGAAGGCTGTTTGTTTTTGTGAGCTCGACGCTTATGCTACCGGCGTCACGAGTAGAGGTCCACGGGTAGCGTTCAACATTGGATCGGTGGGTGTTGCTGTTAGGGCATGATAGCTGCTCAGCCCAATCGTCCAGGCAGTGAGCCTTTCGCAGAAGCGTAATGCCATCGTTATTGTTGTGGGGTACGTCCTCCATTCCAAGGTCCAACCAGCAATCCTCCCACGCAAATTGGCGGGCGTCGGTGCGAAAGCATTGCTCAAGATGCGCATGGAAGCTTTGGCATGTATCAGCAAGCGTGTCTTGTTTCGTTGCTAACTTAAGGCCGTGTCCAGATACAACTAAAAACGGGTTGCTGAACGCGTCTGCTTCAACTTTACCCTCGCCTGTAAAGCTGTTAGCTTCTTGTACGATTGCTAACCAGAATTCGTTGAGGTATGTCTCTGCGATTGTGTATCTCACGTCCATAGCGATTCCGGTTGAGGTTATGAACGCCTCGCGTTTTACGTTTGCTTTCCCATCTGCGTGTGCGTAGCTAAGCGGGAAGTGGTGTAAGACATCAGTTGGACAGACTCTTTTTAGTGCGGGGATGACGATGCGGTCGATCCAGATGGCCTGTGTCTCGTCTGAGAGATGTGTCTCTTCGGCTTTTTTCATGTGCGGGAAAAATATATGGCAGTTGTATCCGAAACCAGCTGAGAATAGTCCATGGCCGAGTCGGATTTGCTTAAGCTTGTGAATTTGATGACCTTGAATAAGGACTCTTGGGTTCTGGTTAATGGTGCTTAAGAAACGCGGTTTAAAGGATAAGCTGAACCCTCCTCGGTGAACTGCTAATGTAGTTGCCCGGGCAATAAAACTGTCGACATCCCATCGGCGCTGGACGTCACGGTTGGCATAGACGAACTCGCGCTCCGACTTTTGAAAGCTTAGTTTTAGGATATCACCCGTCCCGCCGGCTAATAGTCTTCGCCATGGAAGCAGCGGCTGCGGTTTTTGTATTGTTGACGCGTGCAAGGCTAACTTTTCGATACCAGCGGTACTAATACGGTTCTCCCAGTCTCGCGCTAGCTCGTGTAGCGAATAACCGTCTTCGTCTAAAGCGCTGTCTGGCTCGGCTATATTAGGCTGTTAGAGTATGCCTAGCGCTAACAGCGGTGGTATATATACTACATGTACATCTTTCCTGACATATATTACTTAGCGCTATAGCTGCTTCTTCTAGGGCTGTCTCTCGCAGTTGGCTGGGCGTTTCTTGTAACGGTTGGTCTTCCGGGTCCTCTTGCAGCGGTTGGTCTTCTGGGTCCTCGGAACTAACTGATTGATGGGATGGTAGTATTGTCTCGTCCACATAGTTATTATCGTAATCCGTGTAGCCGTCGTATGTATCGTCGTTGTATTCCATATAGTCCTCGTAGTCTACCGGGGTATTGTCTAAAGCACCAGTGTGATTTGTGCCGGGAATAGCTTCCTCTTCCTCCCTAACTGCCTCATCCGTAACTATCCCGTGCTGAACTGCTGCATTATAGACTTGGGGCTGCTGTAGAGAGGCGCCTATATTTACTAAATTAGCATCTGCGCTATACAAGGTACTACATAGTTATACCTGCCTATTTGCCCTTCGAGCCCCTCTTGGCTTTTGTTAGCATCGTCGGCTTCTTCTGTAGTGGCTCTGCTGGCTATATTGCTATCTTGTGTGCCTGCAACTATAACGTTCATTAACTGCTGCCGCAGCTCCTCCATGGCATCGCCGGTATTAGCCTGGATTTCACTAGGCCCAATCCCGCTATTAGCAGCTCTTTGATCGTTAACGGCTGTCTCGTCACTGGTTGCTGGATCCCCAACACCACTTCCTTCTGCCTCCCTTTGATTATTCTCATTCATTTCTTTCTTCCTATTGCGATACTTTCTGGCGCGCTCCGCCGCCTCGGCCCGTTTCTGCTCTGGAGCCTTGTTAGCCTTAGGCCGACCAGGTCCCCGTCGCGGTAAGGTTTGAGCAGTTGGCTCATCGGTGGTTGGATTATCTGGCAAGACACGCGTTAGTGTGTTATTTATATACCGATCGTATTGCAAACCTAGCCTCATGTTCTCTCCTGATGGCTGAGCAGCCTGTTCTAGCTCGTGCGTCTTGCTCTTTTCAGGCGTCTTTCGAGGCATGCTGTAAGGGTGCTGGGCTTTGGCAATGTGATGGTGGAAATAATGGTTAGAAGTGTCTTTCGAAGTGGAAGAGTGATGATAGGATAATACGGTAAGCCTGGTTAAGGAACTAGCGGTAACGGGAATAGGCGTGACGGATTTGGCGAGCTACCCTAAAGAAGCCTAGTTTTGTAGACTGCAAAAGATAAAAGACAAGGTAATTATGGATAATAGGCTGGCTATGGCAATTGGATTTCTATATATCGCCAAGAGGCTTTAATGCTACCATAGCTACTAATTGATCCTCAGCTGGCTTTACATGGTTCTGCCTTTGTGGCAGTACGGGTGTCTTTATCTAAGTTATATTGGTTACCATAAGCGCTGCTATGGGAATGTGCGGCACAAGTTGCCAGCTGGCAACTTATAGTAACCTATACGGCTGCAGAATAGGCTTAGAATAGGCAGCGTTCTACTGCGCAAGCTGCCGGCTGGCAACTTGTATCACCTTACGCACGTAACATCCATCGGATCTTGGGAGGAATTATATATCTAACCTCTACTTCTTGTTCCCATCCCGTGTCTACTTGTTTTGGTAGTGTCTTGCCCAGCTGCATTTTGAACCCCTGTGGGCTCCCTCCGAGTCTCTCTCCTTCGAGTCTCTTTCTTTTGTGTAGCCTTCTTCTTAGCGCGAAACTTCCTGGTCCGCTCTCGGCCTGCTGCAAGGATATCCTCTCTGGACGTATACTTTTTTGGTCGGCCGATTTTCTTACGCGTTGTTTTTGGTTCTTAGTCTGTTAGTATGTTTACATGGATAGCGTATAATTGCATTTGGCTGACCTGCTTTTTCCTTTTTACGTGCGCGCCAGCGTCGGGTTCGTTCTCGGTGGTTGAAAAGTATCTCTTCTGCACTCTTTCGTGGATGCGGCATACCTGGTTGAGTAGGTACGGCAACAACGCGTGAAGTAACGGCGTGGTAATGATCTCGCTTAAGCGACCGGTTTTGTGTTATAGGCCGTGCATTCGTCACGGTTTATTCGAGCGTCACGGTGCGGGCGTTACGGAATATTCAATAGAATATTTGAGCGTCACAGATTATTCAAGTGTTGTAGATATTCGAGCGTCACACTTTACTCGAGCGCTATAGTTATTCGAGCGTTACAGAATATTTAATCATTATAGAATGTGCAAGCGTTACAGGCGTCACAGAATATTCGACTGCGTCACGTTTCATTATTAAGCGACTGGATTTTAGTCGTGGGCCGTGCACCGTCACGCTTTATTGTTATGCGCCGTACACCATCACGCTTTATTATTGGTGTGGGCCGTGCATGCGTCACGCTTTATTATTAAGCAGTGTTATAGGCCGTGCGTGCGTCACACTTTATTATTAAGCGGTGTTGTGGGTCGTGCACATTTAATATTCTTGGCACCCCATCAAAATTCTACAAATTCCACAGCATCGCCTATCACCCGCTGCACCTGTGATATATCTACTGCAACACCCTTACAGAGCCTGCAAATGCGATAATATTTTTCGCAGCTACGAGTTGCATATTATTGCACTTATTTTAGCGTGTTCTTTTGTCGTACGCCGCGTTACATACGCTGTTATTGCGTGCGCGCGCGGTTTTGATTTTTATAAACTCTCGACTTTCAAAAACCTAACATTCTAACCCTAAGCCGCCCCTAAT
>NW_027137724.1:0-3540 GCF_001692895.1 Cenococcum geophilum 1.58
AATAGAGACTAGTTATTTCTTAAGCTTATTAAAAGCCTACCTATATATAGTATTAAAGTAAAAGGGCTAGTCTTTATAGGTAAGGCAATTAAGGGGTCTAGTAATCTTGCTATAGTCCTTAATAAAGCGTTAGTAGAAGTTATAGAAACCTAGAAATAATTATACTCCCTTTTCGGTCTATAGGGGTGCCTACTAGGTAATTACAGCCGTTAAGGAACACCAAAAGCGAGATCCGACCCATACTGTCCTATAGGGGTTCCTTTCCATCTTATCTTGTCCATACGGTCAAGCTAAAAGTGAGGATCTCGTCTATTACTAATACAGCGGCGTTACATCGTGGCTAGAGGGCGCTTTCAAATACGTCGTCCTTGACGCCGTCAGAACAGCAGAGTTTTCGCGGGTCTTAGCGCTCGTTAACAACATAAGGCAACTCATCAAGAACAGAGGAATGGTCTTAAAAACTACCCGACGTCTCTCTACCTAGGCGCCAACCTAGGGCCACAAGCCAGCGCTTACATTTGCTGGTGGAAGCAATAGGAATCTAAGGAGACGACAGGGCACCTCTGTACTTGTTCCGCTCTAAGACTATACCTACAGCAAGGGCACAGGAAGAATCTCAACACCGTTAACCACATTTAGCGACGTTAATCCTCCCTTTCTACACAGCGGCGTTAACCTTTCTCTAGGCGGCGACGTTAATCTGGAACGGACCAAGAAAGAGCTAGGGGCACCCTTTTCTAGGCGGCGACGTTAATCCGGAACAGACTAAAAAAGAGCTAGGACGAACCTATATAGGCAGGCTGAAACGGACTTAGATGTAGGTATTAGTTAAGATAGGAGGACAACAAGTTTAGTTAGTAGGCGGCTGAGGGACGGTAGCTGCGCGGCGTCAAGTTATTATAGGCCCACGCCTGCAAGACACGGTCAGCCTGTCGTCGTGAGAGCGTCATAGGTAACGCGAAGCAGCTAACGGCTATAGGGCGTGGTATATAATAGCAGTAACGGACGACTCTAGGAACCTTACCCCTTTACTAGGCTCTAACTCCTAGTGGACCTATCTCGGAGGAAGGATTAATACCTTATCGACAACACTGTCTATATAGCCCAAAAGGACAGATACGCGTGTCGGTCTATTTAAGCAGGGGTAGGCTATAAAAATAGGCTTATAGAGCAAATCAGGTGCATACGGGTAGGAGCTAGCTTTGTCTACTAGCTACTGCGTTAACCATAGCAAGGAACTGGGCAAGCAGTTTAGGCAAACTTGCTATATATAGTAGTTCTACAATGTATATATATTCTAGACTACTACTATAGACACAAATAGGCGTAAGAAAGAAGCGATCAACCCTCTTAGCCCTCTCCCTAATTACCTCTAGCGTCTAGGCGGCGTGGCAAGCCCGCCCAGGATGCGTAGTATCTATGCTCAGCTTAGACCTAAGTAGAGCCTTCAACAACATATCGCATAAGAGACTCCTATAGATCCTAAGAAAAAAGGGTCTACCAAAATAGATAGTTAAGTTTACATAAGCCTTTCTAACAGGGCGCACCACTAAGATAGTATTTAAGGGCTATAAAAGCAAATTAATACCAACACCTATAGGCATCCTATAGGGGTCGCCCCTATCGCCAATCCTATTCTTATTCTTTATATCTAAGCTACTAGAGACATTTAAGAGCAACCAGGAAACAGTAGCCTTAGGATTTGTAGATAACATAAACCTAATCACGTAGGGAAACACAGCAGCAGAAAACTGCACTAGACTAAACTAGGCGCATAATAGGTGCGTCACATAGGCAAAACGGTATAGCGCTAAATTTGCACTAGATAAATACCAGCTTATCCATTTTATAAGGAAAAGGAGGGCGAATAACGACCTAGCGTTAATAGTAAGCATCTAGGGCTGCGAAGCAAAACCAGAAGCTACCCTTAAGGTCCTAGGGGTATGGGTGGACGCTAGACTAAACTGGAATACGTATATCACATAGGCGACTTACAGGGGAGCAGCAGCATTTGTAGCGATATCGCGTATCGCAGCCTCGACCTAGGGACCCTCATTTAGACGCACACAACTACTATACACAGCTATAGTAAGGCCAATAATGCTATACGGCGCCTAGATCTAGGGCGTGGACCTAAAAGGCAAGCCACTAGCAAAAAGCTCCCTAAAGCCACTAGTTAAACTATAAAATTAATGCCTACGTAGAATTACAGGGGCCTATAAGAGGATACCACGTGCCGCACTAGAACGCGAAGTAGTAGTACCTCTACTAGATATATATACAGACACAATTGCTATATAGAGAGCAGCTACAGTATAAGACCACCTAGTGGAGAAGGACATACGCTAAACACTTAATTGTATATAAGGAGTAAGGGCCCCCTAGAGGGGCAACGCGCCCAAGCTTATAAGCCAGGAAGCCCTCCGCCTATATACGGTAGAGAAAGAATAGGAAATATAGGAGCTACTATAACACTAAGCGGAGACCCAGCGCTACGCCAGCGGAGCGCCACCACAGCAGCAGAGGATAGGAGGCCACTAGCATAAGTGGAGATCCACCATATACATCGCAAGATGGGTAGATATTAAGTAAAACTAACGATGGAAGAAGGCGGCAAAAACACAGAGGGCAGCCATATAGATTACCCCATAGATAATACTAACTCTCCCCCTATATAAAGGATAGACAAAGGCAGAATTCACAGCCGCCTTCCTACTAAGGATAGAGGTCCTAGGGCTAAATACATGGCTAGCAAGCATCCATGTCCTAAATATTACGCCACACTATACGTGCGGATGGCCTATACAGTTAGTACGCCATATACTACTATTCTGCAACCAACGCACTGCAAGAGACCAGTTATTCGCTAAAGTAGGCATAAATAATATTACCTAAATACTCTCTATAAGCAGGGGTCTATATAAAGCAGTATAATGGCTTATAAGCTAAGGAGTCCTTTAGCAGTTCTAGATAGCAAATAAGATCTAGCAGGAGGACACTAAAGGATACGCCCCCTTCCAGTCCCTTAAAGACTGGACACCCCCTACCTAGTTAAAGGTGGCACGCTAGCGAATCACCAAACCCTCCTACTACCCCCTAGATCTTCCAAGACACCTTAGAAGCATAATACATAAGGCAGACATTATATAAAGGTACATAGGCTAGGCGAAGGCGGAGCGCGTAAGACTAGCTAAAAGGATATACCTAGGTTTTCCCCCCTAGGGGGTTTTTCCTATATATAGAAGGTAGAAGCCTATATAGACCTAAAAAAGGCCTGGTTAGATACGACAGCACAATGAAATTCTTATTAGGATTTTATATTTCCTCTAGGTTGTGCAAATATGTTCAAGAAGATTGCTGAAATATTACCGATCGGAGAATCCGATTATAATTCTTCAATTTCAATTCATTATTTATATTATTTCATAGAACGCTAAATATTGGTTGATTGGTTTATCGTTAATTTTGATTGGATTTTTTTGCCTTCATTAATATTATAATAATTAAGGATAAATGAGCGGGCTTAAAGCCAGGGGAAAA
>NW_027137724.1:5793-7257 GCF_001692895.1 Cenococcum geophilum 1.58
CACACACTCTATATAACTTGCCTACCACTATAGCAGACACGTATACTACCATGCATAGGGAAACTAGCGCTAGAGAGCTTATAGCCTGACCACGAAGCTCTAGCATAACGGGAGCTACTAGAGTCTTCAGAGTTAGCTAAACAAGGCCGCTAGAAACTATCTCAGGTACAAGTCATAGAACCTCAAGCCAACATTAGACCATGGCGAAGGCCTCTATTCTCTGACAGTACAATTCTTCTAAAAACTTATCAATAACAAACGCATGAAAGCAATACATCCACTATATATACCGTAACTAAACAATAATCTTATACACCAAGGTCATAATGACAGAATATACAAAAGGGGACGAAATGAGCTACTAATCAGCATACGCTTACAAATGTCTAAAATAACTCTAAACATAAAAGATACACGCTGGTCGTGGTTTGGGTACATGCTACACGTAAGGGGCGGCTAAAAACTCGTCGACAGTAGTAAACTCCTCTATAGTCACAAAGGATATTAGACGACTATCTTAGCCCTAGAGTTTAGCAGACTAATTCAAAAACTAAAATAGAGAGAATCTCTCTAGAATGGCAAAAACCGTGGTCTCCTCCTATCTCTGCATTCTTTTCTATCTTAAGGGGTAGTAAAGAAGAAGCTGCATAAGAACATCTAAGACTAGTAGAAAATTTATAAGAATCNCTAGAGTGGNNCCTNGTAGATATATANTATANAGATNGCTCTAAAGACAATAAATTAAATATAGCTGCTATATNTAAAATAGGGGAGAGAAATAGGATTAAATATGCAACGAATTGGAATCTAGGACCCTATATGGAAATTATANACGTAGAGCTTTATGCAGTCTATAGGCCCCTAGAACACCTAAAATAATAAATACTAGAAGAGAAATAAGTCTATATCTTTATAGATAGCTAAGCGGCTATTAAAAGATTACAGCTTAATTCTTTTATAGGGGGGTAAGAACTAGTCTTTNAAATTACGTAAAGCTATTCCTATTTAGCTAGTAAGGGGATCTCTATTAACTTCTACTGGGTTCCTAGCCATTTAGGAATCTATAGGAACGAAATANTAGATAAGCTAGCAAAAAAGGGCCTTTCTAGAAGAAAACTATAATCTTNTTATACCTCCTTAGCCTATATAGGGAGAGCGGCAAGAGAAGAGATACTAGAATAGTGGAAAAACAACTAGCAGTAGAATAAGAATAAAGGAAAACACTATACTAGGATCTATAAAGGAAGCCATTNCTTTTCTCTTAAAGCCCCTAAGGATAAATATCCTAGAAGGCTATAATCGGCTTTCTACTAGCTAAAGCTAAGAAAAGGCTATTTTAAATCCTTTACTAAAGTAATAGGAGAGGATAAAGAAGGTAGATGCTTTAGGGAATATAGAGTACTATAAACCCCTAGATATTTACTACTAGACTATAATCTATATAGGGAAGAAAGAAGAGAAATG
>NW_027137725.1:0-6588 GCF_001692895.1 Cenococcum geophilum 1.58
ATTTAACTAAAAGTCTACTAATCTATAATAATTCTAGCTTAAGGCTAGGCTCTATAATTAATTTCCCTAGCTACCAAAGCTTTACTAGAGGCTCTACACGGGGCTCTGCACAGAGCTCTATATAGGCTCTACACGGAGCTCTACTAAAGGCTCTGCTAGAAAGCTCTACCAGAAAGCTCAAAGCTCTGCCAGAGGCTGAGTCTAAAGGTCGGAGAGTGTAGCCAAAAGCTCCAGAAGTATTCAAATACGCCACGTCGCAAAATCTTACACTTAATGAACTTTAGCCCCGTGCGCGCACACCTAATAAGCTTTTAATACAAAATTCTTTAAAATTATCATAATTAATATATTAAAGCTACACATTATTATATAATATTGCAACTATACCCTATCTTTGGCGTATTCAAGATCGTACAAATCTTAGCATTAAAAATGGCCAATAATACGCAAGCATCCCAAAGTGCGCAAAGATATATCCAGGATAGATTAACAATATATCCAGGATATAATCCAGGTACCCTTACGCACTTACCTATCTTGGGTAATTCTTCTATACTACTGCCAATAGAAAAAACTCAGCCTTTAATTAAAGACTTAGAATAATTACGGGAGGACTTCTTCTATAAAGGGCAACGGGTGTAGGAGGAACGCATATATATGAATATTAAAGACGGTAATTAGGATATATCCGGCTTATATTAGGAGTACTACCAAGATATTTAATCCCAAATGCCCATGCTATAACGATCTACCAACGCCTCTTCTTTAACGATAGTAGTAAGTAGAATTATATAACGCGAGCTATATATAATATATAAACTAATTATCTCTATAATATAGCCAGGCTTAATATTAATTATATAAACTGGATCGCTTGCAGTAGAAAGACTTATGTTTAATTAAGAAATACCGGAATATCCTATATCCTCTAAGCACGGGATTAGATATATTATAGATTTATCTAGCCTATAGCTGAATAATAAGAATATTACAAAGATATACGAAAATATAAGACACTATATCCTAGATAGATCCTATATATAACTTAGTTCTAATATAGATAGATATAATACTTATGCATATTAAAGAACAAAATAAGTATAACATACCCTCTTTTTAGCCTCCAAAAGTATTTTAGAAGATAGATACCCTATTTAGGCGTGTTTTATTACGAATATTTAGACCCTTAACTATAAAACTTTTATCACAAGCAAATTATAGTAGAGGACTAGGAAAGAATACGTAAATTATAAGAAAAAGTATAATATATCTATAATATTATGCTACTATATCTAAGTTATAATATAGACGTCACAAACTCTTATATATTTCCTCGGCGATTTAATAGAATTAAATTAAGATAATATTAAACAAAGAAACACGAACACGTAAGACATTTATTTATATTATCTATTTTTATTAACATATATATAGGCTTTATAATAGTATTTGTTATGCATTTTAGCACTAGATTGCCTATATAGAGTAGAGTACTAGTTGCAAGCTATATCTTTATATTATAAAGTATATAGTTAGTGTCTAATAGATCCTAAATATATTACTACTATAACTAAGCTATAACTAGTCACTTATAGATAGACCCGTGGCAAGTATATACTATACTAAGGGAAGTCAAACACAGAACTATAAAAAACACTACTAAAAGTCTCTTTCTTCAGTTTTAAGATACTTATTAAAGTATTTAAGAGATTTACTTAACCAAGGCTATTAGGGTACCCTAGAAACCTATGCAGCGGTAGAGCACAGAAAGAAAAGATCAGATAATTGCGGTAAGTTATTATAATATATATATAACTATGATATAACTATAATATAACTATAATATAATACTAATATATCTAGGTTGTAACCACGCCCAAGGGCCTAGAAAATGGGTACTAGCCCCATATAACGTGGAGTTTAATTATATATAGCTAGATAATATTAAGGATTGCCCTTATATTATTTTAACTTCTTATGGTAAATATATGCATCCTCTAGCGCCTCCATCAAAGGTTCTAATACAGCTTATTAAAGAACTTTAATAACAAATCTAGTAACAGTCGGGGCTAGGGCTTACTCTAAGTATATTATATCTAAGCTATATTAATACTCTATTCTTACTCTATTAAGCTCTTTTATATATAGCCCTTTAATAAAAGAGTTTTGCGAAAAATACGATGTTACTAGCCTTCTAAGCCTTTATTAAAGCCTAGTAAATTTTAACAAGATTTAATATATAATTAAAAAGCAATAGCTTTTATTATTTCTATAAGGTTAAGATATATAAGGGGTAATATTTAAAAAGCATCTGTATTATAAAACTGGTCCTGGATATATACAAGATATATTCTATAAAAATGGTAAGCTAATAATTATATACTTTTAAAAAGGCCAGGCAGAAATACTATTAACGTTAAAAACGTTTAAAATTGATATGTCGTTTAAACGAGTTGGTACAGCTAGGCTAGATAAGGTTATAATTGCTGTAAATATCCCTAGAATTAATAAAGGTATTATATAACCCAGTTATATTATGGTTATATCTTTATTCTAATAAGGCTATAGTTATTATACTAATAAGAGTTTTTATAAACTAAGCTATGGGCCAATTAGCAGAGATGTATTAACAACTTTTCTATACTATATTCCGCTTATATAAGAATTACGGCTATTTAACTTATTAGAGTTATATCTATAAACGTGGATTTTATGCAGCTCTTATAGATATGGATAGGGCGCAGGCAAAAGGTATTTTATAATACGTATATGTTAAAGATATTACTAAAATATATTAGGGCTTGGCCTTTACCTAGTAGATATTAACCCCTCGCAGACCTGGCAGGGCTATATGAAGTCTACAATTATATATTACCAAATCCACATTCTTCGCGGTATTTATTGGGTTATTAGAGCCGGAAATATAGGCTAAGATAGTATTAGGTAACACATGGCTTTAATTATGGAGGCTATAAGCCGCAAGCAATACTATAAAATTTTAGACGCGATTAAAGGTATAGAGATATTATATCCCTAATTAATCCATACTATATCCATATTCTAACATTCACGGTTATAGAAAAGTATAGTAATAACCATAAAATCGTAAACTGGTGTTGATATAAGCGATATATATATATTACATCTGGAATAAATCTATATTGTAGTAAAATAGACAGCAATATATTCTCTATAATTATAAAGAATATAAACGCCGTTGAATGCTCCCATTTTTAAGCGAATAATCTTAGGCATTAATTAAGCCTTTTAGCTGCTATTTTAATGTTAGTATATCTTATATATCCGTAATATAGTATTATAATAACAATTATAGTGGATAAAGAATTAATATTTTTAATTTTAAAGCGTGGAAGGCGTATTATTAGCATGGGATTTTATATATATCGCGAACTACATCTATCGCTAAAAGAATGGCTCTGGTAGAGAAGCGTAAATGTATAGATTTATTATAGCTCTAATATGGATATATTGCTAATATAATCTGTTATAGTTCTATAAGTTTTAAAAGAGCTAGAAAAATTAAGAAAACAGGCCTATACTAGTAAAGGAAAAGCTAATGCTATATCTATAAGTATTAAAGAGAATAAAAATTTTAATTTTAATAATATTATATTAGATATATTATCTTCCGGAACTAGTATACGCCCACGGTTATAATTACAAAGTTTGCGAGGCGTATAATTAAAATCTCACTTATAATCTCTTGCCTCTATTCGCTTTAGTATATTATATTTTAGATCTTACCAAATTCTATAAAGCTAATATTTTTTAGTTTCCTCTATTACAACATTAAATGATAGTTAAGTTTCGCTCTCTCCTAGGCCTATTTCACCGTTGGGTAGGATTATCTAGATATATCCTTAATATATCCAGCTTATAAGCTAACTATATCTAGGACATAAGAGTAGCTCCCAGTCTTTACTTCGCATAACTATTACTTAATAAGCTTAATTCTTATAATAGTTAATGCTACAGCAATCCCAATTAAATATTCGTGAGTAAGAAGCCTAGGTTTTACGTATAGAAGCTAAAGTAAAAGCAATTAAACTATAAAATTAAAAGATGGAATTGGAGCTTAGAAAATTAGAATAAGAACTTGGTTAGTACAAACTTCTATATTTATAAGCATAAAGGGCGGAGGTTATATTAAGGTAATTACCTAGATATAAAGACATTATAATGTTTAAGAGAAAGCCTAACCGCAATACTCCGCGCTATACTCTATGCTCCGCGTAATATTCTATACCTATAATATAACTAGGATCTAACCGGCATACATCTAAAATGTATAAACGCCTTAACCTAATTAATCTACACGGCGTAGTCCTCCTTAGTATTAAACATCTCCCTATTATTAAAGTCATCTATAATCTCTGGCAGCGTTATATTAGGTAAAACAAAGTTCTATTTACAGTTAGATTATAGATATATTAGTAATATAATTAAAGAATATAAGTATACCTTATTAAACCAGATATATATAGCCTAGTTAGATAAGCATACTATTTATATTAGATCTAAGATATAACAGAAATATAACTAGTAAACTTACTCTTGCTATTAATCCTACATAAAGAACATTTCTGCTTATTTGACTTGCTAATAACCTTAAACATTACGGTGCGGTTAGGCTATATTAAGGTTAGATTATAGTTATATTATAATTAGAACTGTATAAACTTGCCTTACCCTTAGGGGTTAATGGGATTCTAGAACGGAATATAATACGCGTCTACTAAACTAGCTCCTTTATAATCTGGTTAGATCCATAATATAATAAGATTATAAATAATAATATACCCAAATCTGCTAAAGTTGCTTTGCGTTTTCCACGACCTTTAGCTATTAAGGGTATATTTTTAGTTGGGGGGGCTAAAATATATTAGCGATATATCCTAGATAGAAGAACAATAGTTTATACCATTATAATATATTTTAGCCTTTCTCACTACTTTACTAATAGGGTATATAACCTGTAGTTCCTCCTTAGTACGAATAGCTCTATAAAGTGTCTTTTAAGCCGCTAAAATGGGTTAGATCTAGGATATAATATAGATATATAGATAAACATACTATCTAAGTTATCCAATTCCAGTTCTTTTTAACCTCTAGGCTTTACACTCCTAATTATATAGCCTCCGCCTTTCTTTATTTTAAGGTTAGAAGGAGGTTATAATATAGATATATCTGGGATCTTATAGGAAAATACAACTTAATATGCTTGATTAATTCTCCACAACTATTTACGAATTTTTTTTCCTAACTGCAAATAGTGTGCTTAGTATTTAAATCCTATTATAGTTAGATCTAGGATATAATAAAGATATATAGCACTTATAACTTACAGTCTTCCTAATAGCATAATCCCATCTATAGAAAATCTCCTTTAGTAGAATATAGATAAGGAAATATTTGCCGCGGGGCTATATTTAGGTTATATCTTAGATATAAGCTAAATATATACTAGATATTACCTTAATATAAAAGAACGGAATCTACCCTAGGCGCTTGTTAAGTCCAAGGTACTATGCCTTAGTATATTAACTAGGGGCACTAAAAATGCGCCTCTTTATAGTATTTAGCTAAAGAGCAGCATTATAAGTGCCAGAACCCTCACCCTTACTACTATTTAAGTCTAGATTAGAATATGCCTTAGAAGCTACTGCCCTATTTGCTGGAGTACTATATATAGCTATTATAGTGGCGTTTATATCTTAGATAGAGCTACTAGGGCTACTAAGGACTTTATTAATAATCTATTAAGGTTAGATTATAGATATAACGTGGTTTTATCTAAAATATAACTTATATCTTATACGACCTCCATCCTACTAAAAGTATTTACCTGCCTATTTTAGAGAAAATTCTTAGTCTATATCCTAATTAGATCCTTCTTATAACTACCAGAAGTCACATTACCTTATTATAAAATTACGTGTTTAGACTATTAAGTAGTGTCTATTCTATATTAGATTATGGATATAACCTAAATATATACATGCGCCGCTTATATAAGAGTTATCACGGCTATTCTCTAGGGGCTAAAAGGGATTTGGCGGCAACTAATATAGTTTAGTTAGATTAAGATAATAATATAGATGGAATATTAATAAAATACCTTTTCTGCTCTAGATTGCTGGTTCTCTAGGGTCTATAGCCACATTAGATCCTTAATAAAACCTTAATATAACCTTAGTATAACCTCCCAAAACTTACCTCGTCTATATTATTACTTAACTCTTTTAAAATCATAATAAATAGTATAAAGTATTTAATTAAAACTCTTAAATAGCTCTATTAATATTATAATTAAAATATATTACTGTTATATTAACTCTAAACGTGATATAATAAGAGTTAAATTATATACCAAGTAAGGCTGTGTCAGCGTCAGATTATCAACACTAGCCGAAGTTTTAGCGCCTTAGCGAGCACTAACAGAGCTTTCGGCAACACTGGCCGAGCTATATACTCCCAGAGGCTCTCTACAAAGCTCCCTTAAAGCCCTGCACGGAGCTCTGCCAAGGCTCCGCATAGAGCTCTACCGAAGCTCTTACGGAGCTCTGC
>NW_027137726.1:0-6392 GCF_001692895.1 Cenococcum geophilum 1.58
ATTAACAATTAGATCTACTAAAGGGAATAGGCTAAGAGAGGCTAGGACAGAGTTCTATAGTTATATAAGGCGCAGAGTACGCAACAATAAAAGCTAAGTTAGAAACTATGGTATGGCGCAGAGCTAATGGACCTAAGTGGTACTAAAGAAGCCTATAAGAGATGGAGCAAACTATAGAAACCTAGAAGATAAGGATTAAGTGATTAAAGGTCTAAGGAGTAGAGGCTAAATCAGGGATCTTAATAGCAGAAGATATTCAGGCGGACTCTATAGCAAGAGAAATGGTTTAAAGAAGGAGCTTACATAAATTGCGGAAAATAGGGTTATTACGTTAGAGACTGTAGAAGTGGGCAGAGTCACTATGTAGTAAAGGGTATAAGACTAGTAGACGATATACACGTATAAAGGGACAACAATATACTGCGAGGAATAAAAGAATGTTTAATTAAAAGTTTTGCGTTTTGTTATAATAACATATACCGAATTTATAAGGACGCTAAGTACGGCGCAAGCTATTAGCTATAAGAGCTAGCACCTATAGGATATAGAGGAACTAACGAACTAGTTTATAGATCGGATATTAAGGACGATAAATTTGACCTAGGCGAAACATTCCGTGATAATAAGGCAATAAGGGCCGCTTACTGGAAGCGAGCAGACCTCGGAGATGTTATACTAGAAGTAGAGGATAATTCTACTATAGAATAGGGAACATTAGTAGGGATTGAAACCCCACTAGATATAATGTCTATTGCTTTATAAAATAAAAGAGAAGTAGGATAGCGAACCATTTCGGCACTTGATAAAGGTAAAAGGCCAAAGGCTTAAGATTCTTAAGATGAGATAAGAGATAACCAATATTCTTAAGATAAGATGAGGTAAGCTTAAGGACCCACAACAGATAGAAACCAATGGAGCAGAGCAGTAGCTTAGTTTAAAGATATACAAATAAGCACGGAATAAGAATTCCTAACGGCACAAGATTCTTAAGACGAGATGAGTGAGATCTAGAACTCTTAAGACGAGACGAGGACACCAATCAAGCCTAGTTAGACTAAGGCAGGGGCTAAGCTTAAGTCAGAAGCGAGCTCGGGACTAAAGAATCCAAGGGGTTAAGAATTCGGAGTATAAATTAGGACACCCATAAACAAGAGGTAAGGAGCTTCCTTATAGATTAGAGAATCTGCGGCATAAACAGCAATTAGACTGGGAGACGAATATATAGACCTAAAGGATTTACTAGTTAAATAAAGTGTTCGGACTAAAGATTAAAGAGGCGATACCAAGATTAAGAAGTAAGGAGACTTTAAGGATCTACTTATAAGACGCGACGTAAAGGAAACTATAGAGAAGTTTAGAGCAAGAATTACCTTATAGTAAGAACAGAAACTAGATAAGAGATCTAGTATATTGGGACGTATAAAGGACAGAGCACTAGTATAAAGAATTACTAATAGGCCGAGAGCAGGCATACTAAGAGCTAAGTGGCTTACTAAACTAGAACAAGAAGAGGATCTAGGGATTCCTACTAGGTTTAAAGAACGACACACTAAAGGCTGTCACAACGCAGTAATAAGAAGATACTTTCTTACGGATAGACTATATACACTCCAGTAGCTGTACTAAAAGTGGTATAGGTAAAGGCACAATAATAAGTGGGAAGATTTCTATATATAGTTAGATGAAAAAGTTATTTAGGACCACCCAATTATAGAGAAGGCTATAACGTATATTAAAGGAGCCTTAATTATAACGTTAAAGGATCTAGAGGAACGTTTAGAGGACTAGAGGAGTAAAAAACGCATCTTAGTACCTGCGAATAAAGTTATAACGTTTAGATCAGCACGATAAAGGTTTAAACTTAAGGATAAAGACGAGCTAAGAGTTAACCTAAAGCACCTAGTATACCACACGTTATCATGGATTGTGTGCGTGGACGATATATGCGAAATGCATAAGAATCCAAAGGAAAAGAATTGGAAATACCCTATAAGGATATACTAGATGACGGATAAGTAATAGTATAGGAATGCCAAATATATATATGGATAGCATCTAGCAGAGGTCTAAGAGGAAGGAAGTTTAGTACTTTAACTAGGAAGATTCCTTACGGAAAAATACTTAGACGGATAATAGTGGTGGGAATGCCTAGAAAACACGTATCTATAGCATATTAAAAATAAAAAGCGAACTAGGTATTGGCTAAAGAGTAAGCCAAGTGCACTAGGATTAAGCAGCTAATAGTTAGGAAAAGTAGAGGCCCATAGAACTAGAGGGAGCCAGTAGTAGAGCCTTAGACCCTTAAAGGAATTTAAGGACAATATCTAAATTTACGAATTAATTAGCAAGATTAGCAGTTCGAAGCGCTAATAGATAGTAGAGCAACGTAAAACTATATCTTATTAGCAGTAGTTAAAAGAATAGGACTACCTTATAGACAAAAGGAGCAACCTTACCCATTAGTTACAATTTTAGGAGATCTAATAACCTACAGAGGAGGGATCATTAATCTTAAAACAGGACCTATTTAGATAACTATTAAAGGAAGATAAATTAAGATATCTTTTAATATCCTACCATTAGGACGGGACGAGGCAGTATTAGGTATGCCTTAGTTACAGGAATACAATCCAAGGATCAATTGGATTACAGGTTAGGTTAATATTAAAGATACTTAACGCCGTAAGATATAATAATAAGCCAAGTTAGTATAGTACTAAGTAGGAGCAACCTATAAAGAAATAGAAAAAGGACTAAGTCATATACTAAAAAGATACCACAAGTACGGCAAGAAACTATAGTCACTAAAAAGTAAAAAACTATTAGAATATGCAGCATGGGACTATAAAATAGAGTTAGAACTAGGAATAAGTCTAAAGTTCTTTCTAATCTACAAGCTTACCGAAGAAGAAGGTAAAGCGTTAAAAGAGTTTATCTAGGAAAATCTACGAAAGGGATATATTAGACTATCGCAGTTATTAATAGGTTATCTAGTACTGTTCGTACTAAAGAAAAATAGCAAACTAAGGCTGTATATTAACTATAGATAGTTAAATAGCATTACTAGGAAGGATAGGTATCCTTTACCCTTAATTAGCGAAATCTAAAATAGGATAGGCAATACGCAGATCTTCACGAAGATAGATCTAAGATAGGCGTACCATTAGATTAGGATTAAGGAAGGCAATAAATAGAAGGCAGCCTTTAGGTTAAAGGAAGGACTATATAAACTATTAGTTATATAATTCGGGCTTATAAACGCACTAGTAATATTCTAGAAGCGTATTAACAATATATTAAGAGAACACTTAGATAAATTTATTATGGCATACCTTAACAATATTATTATCTACTTAATAACTAAGGAAGAATACGGGGAATATGTTAAATAGGTTTTAAAGAGACTATAAGAAGAACAGATGCTAGTAGTAATTAAAAAATACGAGTTCTTCACTAGGAAGACCAATTTTATTAGATTTATTATTAAACTAGGCCAACTTAGTATAGATCTAAAGAAGATTGAGGCTATAGTAAATTAGTAGGAGCTAGAGAACGTTATATAGTTAAGATTATTCTTAGGGTTTTGCAATTACTACAGAAGGTTTATAGCGCAGTAGTTAAAGGATATTAAGCTATTTATGCGGTTAATAAAGAAAGAAGAACTATGGGCATAGGGAAAGGAGTAAAAAGAACTCTTTAAGAAAGTTAAAGAGTTATTTACCTAGGAGCCAGTTCTTAAGATCTATTAACTAGAACTAGAGACAGTTATAGAAATAGATGCATTAGACTATACACTAGGGGCGTGCTTTATATAAAGGTATTAAGATAGATGGCACCTAGTAGTATACTATAGTCGGAAGATAACACTACCGGAGTTAAACTATAACATCTATAACAAGGAGTTATTAGGTATAGTTACAGTATTAAAGGAATAAAGAGTATTCTTATAAGGTACAGAGAAACTATTTATGGTTAAGACGGATTATAAGAACCTAATAGGATTCCTAATAATAAAGGAACTTAACTAAAGACAGGTTAGATAGGCAGAGATACTTACGGAATACTATTTTAAGATTTAGTATACCAAAGGTATAGACAATACGCGGGCAGATGCTCTAAGTCATAAAGCTAAACTATAAAATAAGGAAAAGCTATTAGGGGCTTTATTACGGAAAGATATAGACGGATTAATTAGATATAATTATCCGAAAATCGCAGCAACTCGAGAAGATGATAAACTAGAGAAAGTCTATAAGATACCAGAAAGCTTTTAGGCATAAAGAATTCTAGAAGCATAGCTGGAAGATCTATAGACGGATATATACGAAAATTGAGAAGCTAAGTATATCCTAAGAAGCATAGTAGAGTAGTTCGTGGAGGACTTCTATAAGGGACTAACCTAAGGACATAATGGAGCTATGGGCTTAGTGTTAAGACTCTAGGAGGAGTATATTATTGACGGAATCTAAAGGATAGCTAGAAAGGTTATAAAGAAATATTTAGATTGTTAAAGGAATAAACTAATAAGGCATAAGCTATATGGAGGGCTATAACCTGTTAAAATACCAGAAAAACTATAGGAGGTTATATTATGGGACTTTATTATTAAGTTGCTAAAATTAAAGGACCCTATTACTGGGCAAGATTATAACGCGATCTTAGTAATAGTAGATAAGCTTATAAAGTGGGGATACTTTATAGCATGTATAGAAGAAATCTTAGCGGAAGATATCACTAGAATCTACGTTAAAGAAGTATTTGTAAGATATAGAGTACTAAATAAGATTATATCGGATAGAGATCTAAGATTTATAGCAGTATTCTAGGAAGTGTTCTTAGTAGAGTAAGGAGTTCGAGTAGTAACTTTTACCGCATACTATCCGCAGACAGACGGTTAAACGGAAAAATTAAATTAGACGCTAGAGTAGTATTTAAGGTATTATATTAATTATGCACAGAATAATTAGGTATCGCTATTACTAGTTATATAGTTCGTATATAATATAACACCTTAAAAAGGAATAGGCATATTACTATTTAAGGCAAATTATGGATACGAGCTAAGAATATTATTGTTACTACGGTAAGTAAAGAAAATAAGTAGTACAGCTAAAGAAAGAATAAAGATATTAATAAATCTTCATGTAGACCTTATAGAATTAGTAAAGAAAGTATAAGAGAGAATAAAAAGGTACTATAATATTAAGAGATCTAAGGGACCAGATCTTAAGGAGGGAGATAGAGTATAGCTACTATATAAAAATTTCAAGAGTTAACGACTAAGTAAGAAATTAGACTATATTAAACTAGGACCTTTCGAAATTACACAGAGGATTTTACTGGTTATATTTAAGTTAAACCTACTAGCCAAAATGAAGATCTACTCTATACAGTACATCGCAATGCTAAAGCCAGTATATAGGAATGTTAAGCCACCGGCCTATAAAGTAGACACGTATAGAGGACAAGAAGAAGACAAATGGTAAGTATTGAAGATCGTCAATTATAAGGATATCGACGACGAAACATAGTATAAGGTTAAGTGGATAGGCTACACTAAGACTACCTAGGAGCTACTAGAGAATTTAAAAAACGCTATAGAAAAGGTATAGGAGTATCGGAAGAGATTAGGTTAGGTAGTATTAATAAAGAAGGATTACTAAAGAATAAGTCACCTAAGGGGGACCTAAGAAGAGTAGTTGCCGAACTACTTAGATCTATTTCCTTCTCTATTAGAGGAGAATCTATTCTTTTATTACCTAGTTCCTATAAACCTTATTTTATAAGTTTCCACTTCTTAAAATAAATCTTCTTACGAACCTTCTTAAGACGAAGTAGATAAGTAGACGCCGTAATTTAAGCATTTAGAGCCTTCTATTCCGCATTACGGGAACGTTCTAACTTAGTAAGGGCTTGCGATAGTTTACTATCTAGCTATATAGCAGTAGATTAAATATAAGACCCTAAGACAAATTAATTAGGGAACTAGACAACTATTAAGAGTAATAGGTCGCGTATATTTAGTATTAGAAGTAGAGCGAACGTTATAGGACGAGCGAATATTCGCTTTAGTGCACTCCGCATAAGAGGACGGTTATTGCGAAGATAGGTTTACCAACGCAATATAAACTAACCCCTCTTTCGAATAACAAGAACACGGAGACGGCATAATCTTATTAAGAGATAATATTACAGCAATAGTACGAGCACGACGTTGGGCGTGTGAAGAAGAAATTGCTTTAGGTATAATGAGTAATAATATTAACCAAATTAATTAAACGGATATTACACCTTTAGTAAACGACTTAGAGATATTTTAAATCTTTAAGGACAAAGATAAAAAGGAGGGAGATGGTGTTATAGACGCTTTAAGTATAATATTATAACTACTT
>NW_027137727.1:0-2313 GCF_001692895.1 Cenococcum geophilum 1.58
ACTATAGATTTTACCTTTATTAGTATTAACTATAGGGTGTTCTTTATAGCTGCGTCTTATATTTTNGCTACCTCCTTCTATTATCGCTTCTATTTAAGATCTACNTATCTTATAATTAGTNTAGTAGATTTCTATCTATATTAGTAACCTTTTATCCTCTATTACTATTATAGCGCTCTAATAGTATAGCGTTAGGTCTCCGCCTAGTAAGCTAATAGTTTCTATATTTNCTTTTCTCTCTTTACTACTTATAGGTAGTAGGCTTCCTAGCTAGTATATTTAGGCGTATTACCTCTTTAAGGNGCTATCGCTTNTTATATATATATCTTATTCCTTATATATATTTTAGTATTTAGTATATATTTTCTTCTACTAGGTAGCCTTATACTATAACTACTCTCTATATAGTAGCTAAGTTACTATATAAGTCTAGTAGTAGAACTACTACTTCGCGTTTTAATATAGCGCGTAGTATTCTTCTATAGGCCCCTATAGTTCTATATAGGNACTAGTTTTATAGCTTAGCTAATAGCGCTAGTAAGCTTTTTACTAGTACCTTACCGCCTAGTCCTAAGCNCTAGATTTAGGAGCCGTATAGCATTATTAGCCTTATTACTACTATATATAGTAGGCGTATATATTTAAAAGAGGGCCCTTATATTAAAGTTATAATTTATAATACTACCAAAAATACTACTACTTCTCTATAAGTCGCCTATATAATATACTTGTTTTAGTTTAACCTAGAGTTTATTTAAACCCTTAAGGGTAGCTTCTAGTTTTACTTCGCAGCTCTAGATATTTACTATTAAGGCTAGGTTACTACTTACCCTTTTTTCCCTTATAAAGTAGATAAGCTAGTAATTATCTAATACAAATTTAGCGCTATATTGTTTTGCTTATATAATGTACCTATTATATGCCTAGTTTAGCCTAGTATAGTTTTCTACTACTATATTTCCCTACGTTAGGAAAAAATTTACCAGCATTTTCGCAGCATTTGGCGGCATTTGGCGGCTAAATGCGCAATCCGCGCACTATAACGTGTAGCGTATAGTATTAACTTAGGTGCGGCATACTGCTGCATCTAATAACGCGATGCAGCATACTGCCGCATCTAATAACGCAGTGCAGCATACTGCCGCATCTAGCAACGCGGTGTAAGTATACTGCCGCATCTAACAACGCGGTATAGCATTCTGCCGCATTTAATAACGCGGTGCAGCATTCTGCCGCATTTAATAACGCGGTGCAGCATTCTGCCGCATCTAACAACGCGGTATAAGCATTCTGCCGCATCTAACAACGCGGTATAGCATTCTGCCGGCATCTAATAACGCGGTATAGCATACTGCCGTATTTAGCAACGCGGTATAAGCATACTGCCGTATCTAATAATATAGTATAGTTATACTGCCGTATTTAATAACGCGGTACAGCTAATTGCGTATTTGCAGCTATATAGGTAAGTAGTGCCTTTATTCTATTAAGCTCTCTCTATACTTAATACGTAATTAATATTAATACCCCCTCGCGTATTCTATATATCTTACTTACTTTAAGTAATAGATAAGCATTACTCTTCCCGCGTACTTAATAGTATTTACTTAGTCTTACGCGGTTAGTAGTATTTACCCATTCCGCGCAATTAGTATACTTTATTAGTCCTATATAGTTAGTACCTTTACTTATTCTACGCAGTTAGTACCCTTTACTTATTTTTACATAGTTAATATTCTTTACTTATTCTATATACCTAGTATAATACTATAGAATAATATTTTAACCTAATAGTAGTATAATAGAACCTTAATACGCCTAATAACCCCCCCCCTAGTTAACCTGCTATTTTAAGTTTAATATTATATATAATCCTACCGTAATAGTAGTACCGCACTATTAAGCCCCTAATTATCTTTATTCTCGCCGTTATTCCTTACTATTATTTTCCTATTTATTCCACTACCTTCTCTACTCTTATTCTCTTTATTGCCGTTATTTTCCTATCTATTCCGCTACCTTCTACTCTTATTCTCTTTATTAGTAAATTTTAGTATTACTAGTTTATCTCTACTCTATAGGCGGGCCTTTATATCCTCTAGTATAGCACCTATCTATAATATCTATAACCTTAAAACTCGCTAGGGTGAAGTACACTATAAAATACGGGTAATTAATTCCTATTTCCTGGTTTATTATTACCTAAATTCATTTAAGGGAGCACTCTAGATAGCTGTTAATACTTATAGTTTAGTAATAGTAATGTAAGCAAGTTTTATAAGATATACTGCAAAAAAAGGAACCTTATAATAT
>NW_027137727.1:5633-6201 GCF_001692895.1 Cenococcum geophilum 1.58
ATCTAGGGTGCCTCCTTAGGAGGCCTTGATTCGATTCGATTTGGTGACGGGTTGATATCAAGGCTCTAGTTCGATTCGATCGATCGATCGAATCGATCATGGTGTTCGCTGGCTGGTCGTTCGAATGGTCGTCGTCTGGTTCTACCGTCGTCTGGTTCTGACGACCGTCGTCTGGTTCTGACGACCGTCGTCTGGTTCTGACGACCGTCGTCTGGTTCTGACGACCGTCATCTGGTTCTGACGACCGTCGTCTAGTTCTGGTCACAGTCCTCTACTGGCTGCCGTTCTGGTGCCTCCCTAGGTAGGGAGGGTAAAGAAAGGTTAAAAAATAAGGTGGCATTTAGGTGTATAAGGGGTATGCAAAGGCACGTATAGAGGCTGTCAGGAATAGAATGGGGACCTGATGGTACTGTTATATAGGACGATTTAAATAATTAGGAAAATTAAAGTCCTGCTAAGAGCCTGCTAAAAAGCCTGCTAGGAGCCTACAGGAGGCCTTTAGAATTTTAATACCCTAATAGCAATAAATGCAATAATAGTAATAATATTTATTTTATAGCCAGAAGCT
>NW_027137728.1:0-5915 GCF_001692895.1 Cenococcum geophilum 1.58
TTTTTATCCCTATATTCTTCCGGTAACTTATTATCTTTATTATACTAGCATTCTATCTATTCGTCTAGGTACTTTAGGGGTCTAGGCGTATTAGGGTATTAGTTATAGAATTCTTTAAGCTTCTAGGGGTAGCCTATAAAGTTCCACATAGGGTACTAAATTAGGTTAGGATTGTAGCCCTTCTATTAAACACAGTATTTTAGCGCTCCCCGTACTATCTTGTAGGCCAGTATTTTGTTAACCTCCTATTCGTTATCACCGTTTACTTAAACTAGTAGGGGGGGCTCATTCTTTTATCTAGGCAATAAGTTGTTTATAGCTTTCCGTAACTTATCTAGCGAGAAGATAGGGTAAACCCTAATTAAGTCTAGGAGCTTTATTTTATATAAGTTGCCTATCTTCTTAAGAACCTTATACGGTCCTGCTATCTGGTAGTCTAGCTTACGGCTAGGTTATTTAGTCCTCCAATTTCTTATTATAACCTAGACTATATCGCTAGGGGCAAAATTAGGCTCTTAATAGTGTTTGTTTGCCTGCTGTTCTATTAACCTCTAAGCTTTTTCTAGGTTCTTATAGGCTACCGTCTAAGCCTCCTCTAATTATTTGGCGTACTGTTAGGCCTTAGTATAGGATAGCTTCTCTTATACAGTCTGGGGTTCTTTTGGCCTTTTCCAGTTAAAGCTTATGCGGGGTAAGTATTTTATTTCTAGCTAAATTGGGGCAAACCTTGTGGAGTTGTAGGGTAGGGTTACTTACGCGTAGTTTATTAAGGGTAGTAGTTTAGACTAGTTGTCTTAAAAATAGTTAATAAAGGGCCTAAGCCTCTGGTTTAGGTACTAATTTATAATCTCTATTTAACTGTCTGTCTGGGGGTAATAAGCTATAAAAAGCTTTAGCTTAATGCCTAGGATTTAGGTAAACTTATTCTAAAAGGCCGATATAAACTATAGCCTATAATCGGATATAATAGTATCTAGTGGTCTGTAGATTTGGTAGATATAATAAATATATAGCTAGGCTACCTCTTTAGTATTAATGTTCTTATAATATAGAATTAAAAACGGGCGTTTACTAAAGCGGTTAACTATAACTATAACTATATTATATCCGTCACGGTCCCTAGGTAGTTTATAAAAGTCTATAAAGATATACTGCTAAGGGCGCTCTAGTATTAGGAGTGGCTTAAGTAGTCCTAGGGTCTTATCCCGTGGGATTATAGCTCTTTAGTAGTCTTCGCAGTTCTATATATATTAATTAATATCCACAACTATTCTTAGCTAGTAGTAGCGGTAGTTAATAATTTTACGGGTCTTGTTCTTGCTAGGGTGTGCCGTAAAGACTTGGTAATAAGCTTTGCGGATTAGTTTGGTCCGTAGATTATTAACGTTAGGGACTATAAGCCGCTCCTAGTATAGGAGTAATCCTTCCTCTATCTTAAAATTAGGGTCTCCTTTTACGGCTTATTTACGGAGGGCCCTTAGGGCGTTAGCCGTACGGTTTATAGTTAGGAGGCGGTTAATTAGCCCTATTAGCTTATTTAAGGACTCCTTTATTAGTACTAGCTCGTTTTACTAGGAGTCTAGCTCCTTAAGGATCCGCGGGTTGAGCTGTTCTAGATAGAGGAGGGCACGCGTCCAATATTAGGTCTTTAGCTTATCCTAGGGTCCTATATCTTGTTCTCTTTAGGTTAGGGTATTAGCCTTAAAGTTTTGCTTACTAGAATAATATATAATCGTAAAGAAGAATTAGGAAAGTATTTCGGCCTACTAGGCTTATTGCCCTATAAGCTGCTTTATAGTTATAAAGTACTCTAGGGCTTTATAATCTATATATATCTTAATCTAGGAGTTTGTACCTTTAAGCTCTACGCGCCATTAAGAGAGTAATTAAATAATAGCTAGCATTTCTTTATTGTGTACTTCGTAGTTATACTTAGCTAAGTCTATTATCTTTAAAAAGAAAGCTATAGGGTACTATTCGCCATCTAGATGTAACTATAATAGGATTCCTACTACGACCCTATTAGAGGCGTCTATTTCTAGCATTAATTTAAGGTCCGGGTTATAGTAATAAAGAATTAGGGAAGAGATAAGCCGATTCTTTACCTCTTTAAAGGCCTCTATATAGCTATTATTAAAAATAAAAGGCGTCTCCTTCTTAGTTAGTTATATAAGAGGTTTTGCTATAATTCCGTAGTTACGGATAAACTAGCGGTAGAAATTACAAAAACCAAGGAAGGACTGGATTCCTTTTACTATATAAAGGGGCTTCTAGTTATGGATTACCTCTACCTTCTCTAGGTTAACCTTAATTCCTTCCGTAGTTATAATAAACCTAAGGTATTTTATACGTTTTACCCTAAACTCGCATTTCTTAATATTAATTTATAAGCCCGCGTTTTATAGCCTCTTTAGGACCTTCTTAATATAAACTTAATACTTAAGTTCGTTGTCTAAGTATATAAGAATATTGTCTAGGTATACCGTATAGAATTCGTTAAGGTAATTAAAAAGAACGTTATTTATATACCTTTAGTACGTAGCCGGTCCGTTTATTAGTCTAAAAGGAAGAACTTTGCATTTATAGGAACCATAGCGGGTATAGAATGTTGTTAAATCTTCGGATATAGGGTCTATCCTAATTTGGTGGAAAGCTTAGCGGATATTAAGTTTAGTAAAGATCTTTGCCTAGCTTAGATGTGTAAAGGTTTTGTTAATTAAAGGAATAGAATACTGGTCCTTTTAAGTAATAGCGTTTAGCTTCTAATAGTTGATATAAAAACAAAGGCCTCTATTAGGCTTTTTTATGAATAGGATAGGGGAAGTAAAAGGGGCTTAACTTAGCTTAATAAACTCTTTATTTAGGTTATTAATTAAGTACTACTTTATTACTTTTAGCTTATCTATTAATTAATAGTAGAGGGGGCTATAGCCTAGCGAGTTATTGGCCTCTAATTAAATCTTATAATTATATGTCTGGTAGGGGGGTAACTTATCTAAGGCCGCCTTTGAGAATATATCCTTATAGCCTATATAAATAGTAGAAAGGAGGCATTCAACTAGTTTCTTATTAGTTTCCTTATCTGGCCTTTCCTCTCTATTATTAATAATTTGGTTAATCTTATATAGGCTTATTATAAAGACCTTATTATCCTTCTAGTATATATTAAAGTAGAACGCTACAGCGCTAATTACAGCGATATTTATGGTAGGGGGGTTAACTAATAATAGGGGCGTATGTAACTTTAGGGACTTTTAGGGTACTAGCGTTATTATTACTCCTTCTAGCTCCTATTGCATCTTTTAGAGGTTATCCCTTATATCCTATTAATACGTTCTTTTCTATAACGGTTAGATCTGTGCGATTTAGACGTTATTTATGTTATTATCTATCCCGCTTCTATAATATATAGAGTCCTCTTTAAATGTAGCGCTTTAGGAGAGTATCTTTATTAGTACGGAGTTCTTTCTAGCTTTACGGTAGGCGTCCTCTTAGGTAAAGGCTAGGTTACGGGCCCGGACATTCTGCTAGTAGGTAGGGTTACCCCTTACGGCTAGTGTCTTGCGGTTAGTTCGGATCTCCCTAACAAAGGAGGGCAACCTTAGTCTATCCTCCGGCTAGACAAACTGTCTTTTTTATATATTTAACTAAATATTAAAATAGGACATCTATTTTCGTCTAAGGATTATATTATAGGACCCTAGGTCTAGGATATAAAAGGGGATACCGTATTAGCGTTGTCCGTTAAAAGCAATATATAACTTTAAGACGTAGGTAACAGGCCAACCGGCTTGGCCGTTATAGCCCTTTACCTAGATAGGCTTCTCTAGTTAGATAGCTTCTGTATTTAGAAACTTAGCAACATTATTTGTATAGGCAGTATTTATAAAGGTAAAGCCATTTACTCTAGTGTTAATAAGGGTGGTTGTATTAACTCTATATCTATTTTAAGATACTATATATAGAACCGTGAAATACTTTCCACCTATTAACTAACTAAGATTAATCTCTTTAAGATTAATAGGGTACCCTAGGGGGGAGTCTTTCCCTAGGGTTCTTCTTTTCCTAACTTATTAGATATTTCTCCTTCCTCTATCTCCTTAATATCGCCTATATCCTTTAGCTCCGGGCAGGACAAGGTAAAGTAACCTTGCTTATTGCAGTTAAAGCATATAGCCAAGATAGGGTTAATTAGAGTATTACAGTGAATACTAGTTAATGGCGTGGTACGTAGCTAGTTGGGCAAGGCTCGCCGGTATATAGTTATAACCGCCTTTAGTATAAGAGCAGTCGTAACTTATCTTTCTGCTCTAGCTCCTATAGGTATAGCTAGCGAGTTCCGATTATTATAGAGTTACTTTTACTAATTAGGGCGGGCGTTAATCCGCTTTAGTTTTAAGTCTAATAATAGGTAATAAGCTACGAGTCTTTTATGGGTTAGTAGGTTATCTAAGGTTATAGCGATCTTTTCTTATAGCTAGATTGTCAGCTTATTATATAGGTCTAATAGGTCTAATTAGTAGTTCTTAAGGGGAACCTGGCCTTCTCCTATAAGGTATAAGAATTAAGTCTAAAATTTAGTAAAGAGTTAGTTCGGTTTTATTATTAGGTGATTATAGTTATAACGGGCATCCTATACTTTATTCGGGTTAATATAGATAGCCGCTAGGTGCCGTATTATCTTATTAATAGATATAAATCGGACAGGGAAGTTATCCTTAAACTTGGCTTAAAGGTGCCGTTAGGCGTCCCTAGTGGTTTAACCAAAAAGGTAGAGCATTTTAGCTTCTTTAGAAAGGAAATAGTTATAGTTAACGCGGAGCTTTCCTCGTACTTAAATTCTCTAATTCTTAAAGGTAGGGTCTATCCCGTTAGATAGTAGTAGGGGGTTAGGGAGCTTAACGGACTTTAATTACTTTATTATTATATCTATACTCCCTGGTGTATTATATTTAGTAGAGTAAATAGGTCGGCTAGGGCTTTAAGAAGGGGAAGCTAAGCTATTTTATAGGGCTGTAAGGCTTTCTAGGATCTCTTATAGGGTCTCTTATATATTTCTTACTTTAAGACAATCGGCTTNNTAGCTAGCTGCGAGGGCGCGAATCTGCTNGCGTATNTCTACNANATTATTATTATCTTNAATTTCTNATCCTAATTAGATCTNAGGTTCCTCTTAGGTAGAGGCAGCTCTCTTAAATAAGCTTGCTTTAGGTGCCATTATTAGCTTCCTAAGGTTTATTAGTATCGTACGCTTTAGTTTTAATTCTGGGGGTATAGGTCCAGTCCTGTTTGGCTTATAAGGTAGGATATTATCTAGGCCTTCCCAGGCAATGTAGAGTTGTTTTGGTGTCTAAGTATAGCGCGTTAATGCGTCGTTGCAGACGAAGTTTCTTTAGGGTGGGATATTATTAAGGCCTTCCTAGGCAAGGTAGGGAGAGCTTAGTATAATATTACGGCTTAAACAAATGCCTTTAAACTAAAGCTTAAATAAATACTGTATTACGAAGATACTAAGCTAAAGAGAAGGAAAAGGGGTCGCTAGGACCGATGTAAATAAATATATAGGGTAAGCCGCTAAGGCGCTAGCTTTAGGCGGGCCAATTATAGGTCGGCAGAATATGGCAGAATTTGGCAGGTAACGTGCGATAGCGCCGTTATATCTAAAGCCTAATTAGGCTAGATTATAATAAACTACTAGCCTTCTATATAGATTATAAGCTGCTATATAGAAATGGAGTAGCTATATATATAGCACTTATAAATTCTCTTTAGAGCTTTATACGCGGTAATATATAGGGCGTGTATATACTCCTTAATTTTATCTATAAGGTACTATAGCCTGGCCCTAGCTATCTAGGCTTCTAGGGTTATAATAGCGTAATTAGGGCCTTTATATATATACTTAAACGCGTACT
>NW_027137729.1:0-2327 GCF_001692895.1 Cenococcum geophilum 1.58
TAGAGTTAAAGGTTACTTCTCTCTTCTTCTAGTTAATGGCGGGGTTATATTATTTAAGCTAGTTTATTCTAAGGATAATAGGGTAGTTAGTAAGTGGTGTTATATAGGCTTAGAGTTCTTCCTAGTACCTATTTATATCTAGGTAGAGTTATGCTATATAGGTAATCTTCTATATAGTATAATTACTGTTAGCAAGTTATAGGGCGCGGGCTTTAATAAGGGGTAAGGTAGGTAGGTTATAAGTACGTATAAATTAGGTATTTATAAATTTATTAGTAGCTCCGTAATTAATTATAGAACGGCTTTTATATTATTTTTTAGCAGTAGTTTCTATTATAGGTAAAACTATCTATTTCCGTCTATTTATCTTTATAGAGTTATCTATTAAGCAAGCTAATATATAGATCCCTCCGTTATTAAGGCGTCCTAACCCATAACTTAGGGCTAGGACTTAGTGTTTTCCATTTCTGTATCCAACTCTACTACTATTACTACGTCTTCGTCTTATATAGTAGTGGCGCGTAGCAACGTATTTAGTGTTTAGGGTATTAAGTTAGGTATTAGGCGGCGGCTACTAAACCTAGCTATTAGGTAGTTTAGGTTATCGTAATAATAGCTTTCTTAACGGCATTTATAGCAGCGTCCTAGTTTTTAGAGTAGCTCGCGTTCTCTATCTAGGAGTTTCTATAGAAAGGTTAGTATAAAGAAATTAATATTAGTTCTAGTAGTACTTAAGGTAGTAGGCGTTGGTAGCTTAGTATATATGGGTTTAGTAGGCCCAGAGGGCTTCTATAAAGAGGTCTTTAGGTAAAGATTAGTAGTAGTAATCTAATTTAGTCGTCGTTTAATCTTCTATAGAGCTACTACTATATTATAAACATTGTTATAGTTATAGCTGGCGGCTGCGTAACTAAGGCGATAAGTAACTTTTTTAAGGAGGTCCTCTTAGTTTTTAGTATTATCTTAGGTGAGGGCTCTAGTATATTCCTAGAATTTAATATAGAATTTATTAAATAATTTGGTAGGGCTTATCTTTAGGGTATATAGTTTAGCTTAGTTGGTAGCTAGTAGGTTATAGTCGCGGTATATTAGGTTAAGATTATTAAGGACTTTTTAGTAGAATTGCTACTTCTAGGGGCTACTAGTCTCCTATTAGGCGAAGAGTCTATTAAATAGTATACCCTTTATTCGCCTAATAATATAGCCAATCTTAATATCTTCTATAGGAAAAAGGTAGGCGCTCTAAGTTAGTTTCTTACGAATTTATATCTTCTAGTAGCTATATTCCTTACGGTCTCCCTAAAAAACTAGGGGATTAGGGTAGCGTATATTAGACCCTACGGTAGTAGTTTAAGTCCAATTATTATAGCTTTTATTATTACTACTTTAGTAGGGGTTCCTATTAAGTAAAGCTGCTTAACGCTAGCCCTCTATTAAGCGTTAAGTAGGTAAAGTTGCCAGGGGTATAGAGACTTAGGTGGCGTTATATGTAGTAGAGAGGTATCTAGTATTATTATAAATGTGCTTATTAAGCTAAGATTATAGGTATTTAATTATGCCTTCTCTTTTAGTGACTATAGCAATTAGTATAATCTTAGCCTTCTTTAACTATTAGACGTCGCGTTTAGATATATAGAGGTTGTCTTCGGTTTCTTAACGTATATTATTAGTAAGCGCCTTATAAGCTTATAGGTCTTAAATAATATCGCAATCTTAGGCAGTACGCATCTCGGCTTATATAAGCTTTAGGTAATAGTTCTATAGAAGGCGGTAGTATTTATTAGGGTCTCATGCTACCATTTTTACAAACGTCTTAGCGTCTCGTATTTCGATTTTAATAGGTAATAGCCCTTCCGTTTGCTTATCCGTAGTTATATAGTTAATAAAAGATAAGACATTATTAGTGTCCATCTCCTTAGGGGTTAAGGCTAGGGCTAATAAATTAAATTCTCCTAGGATTAATTGGCGTTGTAGGTTAGATATAGGTATTAGATTATTCTTTGGGTTTAATATAATAGCTAGTAAAGGATATTATCTTACTATTATAGGTTCCTTAGAAGTATAAAGTGAGGTAATTCGTAGACATGCTGCTTCTAGTAGCGCCTATAGTATTACAAAGACGTAGAATTGGTCGTAGGCTGAGCGTTAGTGGTAAAAAAAGGCGTAACGTAATATTATGGGACGGGGGCAGTGGCTACAAAGCGTATGTATTCGAGGAGTCTACAAGACGTTGCGCGATCGATCGTAAGGGTCGAGGGCGTAAGGAGGTGATATACCTACGCGTAGCTGGGGCACGAGAGCGCATATGGAGCGCATGTGAATATATC
>NW_027137729.1:3484-5890 GCF_001692895.1 Cenococcum geophilum 1.58
GCTCAACGCTCAGAAAAGAGGCTATATGGCTAAACTTTTACTACTAAAACTAGGGGACGTAGCTAGCTAGAGCAAATAGTGACCTAAGATCCTAATTAAAACACAACTAACGCAAGCTATAAAAGCATATGCTAAAAATCTAGTTAATAACAATAAATAAAGCATATTAACATCTAGTTTCACTACGTAAGAGATAAGATAAATAGTAAGAGGAATTAAACTTATATAATATTGCTTTAATTAATATAGCGGCCCGACGGCCTAATAAGCCTCCTTATGGGCCCTTAGTTCCTACGCCTTCTTTAAATACCTTAAATAGTGCAGACAACTTAATTAAACTACACTAGCGCCATTAATAGGAAATCAGTTAAAATTAAGTAAATCCTTAGAGACGTGCGCTAAATAGATGCCTTAAGGGCTTTAAATAAAGTAATAGAACTTAACCTTAATCTACAACCTAACTACTTAAACCTACCAACCTAAATCTAACGGCCACGACATTAGGGAGGGCTTATACTAATAGGAAGGATAGACCATACTTTAGGAGAGACATAGGGTAAGCTATAGGGCCTTTAGAGCTCTATAGGCAATAGAATACCTATAGGGAGGTACTGCTAAAAATTTTAAGAGATGTTTTACGGAGCAGGCGCTGTCTTTAAAATATTAGGGAGAGGGCGTAACTCATATTAGATACTTATTCTACCTTAGAGGAGCTTTAGTTAACCCTATTTATTAAAGCTATCCTAACTACCCTATATTATAGTGTTATTATAGCGTATTATTAACTAAGCTTAAGGGAGGGTGTGGAAAACAAGCCCGCAATTAAATCACGTGATAAGACTTTGGGAGAAACCTCTTAGCAGGAATCTAACACAATTAGAGAACTTCGACCGCGGTCAAAGTTCCTTAAAATCTCTTCAACTACCTATATAGGAAAAAAGCAATGCATAGAGTTTTAGCCTAATAACCTCATTTAACAAATAGGGAAGGAGCCGCAGCAAAATATATATGTTTAACACAGGCGTCAAATATACTATGTCTCTCCTATTTACTCTTACTACTAAGGCCTTAAATTTATATTTATTTCTAGGTTAAAGGGCGAACTATAAAGAGAGGGAAGATAGTTATAAGGTGAAAGCGTGCTATAAACGGAACGCACGTGATCCCCTCGCGTAGCGTTAAGATTTAGCCAAAAGCAAAGTCTTTAGCGCAGAAAGAGGGAGATATAATTCTCAGATATAATCTCTTTAAGGATTAGTTATTAAATCTATCCGATCCCTTATACCCTTATAAGTCCTTATAGGACCACCCCTTATAAAGCTCCTCTATTTAAATACCGCGGGAAAAAATAAGATGGAATATATCTTAAAAAAGACAGCAGATAAGCAGATTACAGGCCAATTGGCCCAATGGCAAGGCGCGTATGTTTCTCACCTTGCCCCGGCTTGTTCCGCACTAACTTGAGCAAGTTGACTACGAATCAAGAGATTGCAGGTTCATCCCTGCATTGGTCATTTCCATTTCAATTTTTTTTTTAGCTATTCCCAAGACCGAAAACACCGTAGAGTGTTAATCGCCTAGTGCCGACGATTAAGGGCACGTTCGGTTGCAAATCGCCTCCATATCATAATCTGTTCAATCCGTGCGCCTTTTAGTGTCGCCCGTTTTGTAATTAGTAGCGGCTACCACTATAGCTCATTTGAATCTATAATTAAGTCAATTATTCGGTTGCAGCTCCAGAATAAGGCTCCATATTTAACTTCGTAATTAACGTCGGTGAGAAATTCGAATGAGCCCCTCTCTGCCACCAGGCCTCTATCGCGACTCCCTACTTTAGTGTAGCAATAGAGCCTCCTCCTCGGCCAACGCCCTCTCTGCGATTAACGTTTCCTACGTCTTTACCCGCCTCCCGTAGGATCTATAGTAGAGCTATAATAATACCCACAACGCCTTAAAAATAAGCTTATTGTAACCACGAAGGTTAGAATAATAATATTATATAAGGCATGTAAATGCGACAGCAGTATCGCGATTAGAAGTCGTTACTTTAGTGCGTATGCGAGGGCTCCAGATTAATATGGAATATAGAACTGGAGCTTAAAGCTCCATATTAAAACGGTGCCAAGAACCTTATTACAACTACTGTATATAGTATAGCTTGCAAATTTGACGCGCTTACCGATATGGAGGGGCTCCATATTCAAAAGTCGTTAGATTTACCGAACAACACCCTCATATTCATATTTGAGCTCCATTTCCGTTACAATATGGAGCTGCAACCGAACATGCCCTAAAATAATAGTGTAGATCCAAATGATCTATCTAAATCGACTAAGTTAAGTAATTAAGGCTAATACGATAACAGAGCAAAGCTAATAGTATATTTATATCTAGGTTAGCCTAGTA
>NW_027137730.1:0-5552 GCF_001692895.1 Cenococcum geophilum 1.58
AATTATATATTAATAATTTATAAATCTTTTAATTAGGAATTTATAGTTATTTAATATAATACTAAGATACTTATAATTATTAAATAGTAAAAAAAATAGAAAAAAAGACTATAAGAAATCTAAATACCTCTTTATTCTATTTTAAAAAAAATCTATTATTTTACTTTTTACTTTTTACTTTTTACTTTTTATATATTTAAGCCTTATAATAATTTATTAATTAGATAATTTATTAATTAGGAGCCGCTACAGCAGCAGAATACGCCTATTATATACTTAATAAAGAAATAACCACTCCCAATTAAACCTACGGCATAATATGCCCTAGAACCAATGCACGCACTACAGCCGGAAAGTCTGCGCGATATAGGGGGGTCGCAGTAGACTCGAAGGCGGGTCAACATATAGAAAAACGCGACACCACAACAAACCCAATAGGGGGTAACCCAACCACAACACCTAAAGGACAACGACTAGAAATGGCAGAAACTTGTAGATATCCTAAAAGATATTAAAGAAGATCTAGGGAAGGGGGAGGACGAACACCCACGCGTAGGGGTAGCGCGTACGGCCTAATAGGCAGGATAAATCGCCTGGGAACTCTAGATAAGGTATAATAGGAACCAGAACGCCGTAGAGAATAGGCTCGGACGTATTAAGGAGGCTATAAAATTATAGGGTATACTAATAACGCACATAATAAAGCCCTTATAGGCCAATATTGCCGCCGGCGCCTAACTGGCGCCCCCCTAGCGCCTACCCAGCGTAGCACCGGTAAGGTCTATAGTGAGGGTCTAAATACTAGAGGTAGTAGGAGCAGAACTAGAATAGATCCTTATATTAATTAGAGCACATATACCTAAAGCAGTGGCAGTAAAGGTCCTATATAGTGGCGACGTAGAGGTTACTCTCCCTAACTAATAGGTAAAGGACCAGGCTATTACCTAGGGAGACACCCCTAAATATAAGATCCTCCGCTAGAGTTACCCAGTAGAAATAATTGGAGTACCCCTTAATACATAGGTAGAAAGCAGGCAAGGCGCTATAAACTTATAACTTATCCAAAAGATTATAGAAGCTACTAAAAAACTGGTCCTAGGAATTATAATATCTAGAGTCGTATAGCTCTATAAAGTCCGTATATTATATATAGGGGTATCACCAGGGTTCCAAAGGGTTAAAACACGCAGTACCCTAATAATTAACCTACTAACCTAGGAGATATAGGCGGTAGTAGCCTGTAAAGGAATAGTTATAGATAGCCTCTAGTATAAAGCTAGGCTATACCATTACGCAGTCCAAGTCCGCTAATACTTTAGATGCTAATAGTGGGGCTATACCTAGAGCGCATGCGGGAAACAGGAAAGGTGCGGACGATGCGCCGATATATATAAGACGAAGGACTGCCCCAGGGACAAGGGAGCTAGATGCGTAAACTATGGCAAAGAATATAAAGTATGGCAGAAGACGGTATGTAAGACCTTCTAGGTATACCTAGAATCTACTAGGATAAGGTAAGCCCAACTATACTAGGTTACAGCTACGATACGGGGAAACGTATATAAGGAGAAGGAGCTAAGCGTAATAAGCAACGGCGGCTAGATAGTCGTATAAAGAAAGAGACCTAGGGTACCCACCCTAATGGGGGCACCCTCTGCCTAACTAGCAGCAAAGTGGAGCGTAGGACGCCCGTAAGGCAGCACTAACGCCGCTAGAGACCCATCCTAGTAAAGAATCCTAATTATAACTACCCTAGATAAGACGCCCTAGAGGCGAACGGACGATACCTATAAGTTACTAGACCAACCGCTGCTATAAAAAGACTGACAATTATATAATACAACTGCGGACACTTAAACTATAGAGCAACACGCCCTCTATTTAACAGTCTAGACCTAAAAGAATACTAGATAATAGCCCTATAGGAACTAGTATATAATAGGCAAACGCGAAAGACCTACTAGCTAGAAGGATACTACCTCCTATACGAACCAAACCCGGCTACCTGTATATACTTCCTAGTTAGCTAACACATAGATACACAGGCATAGAGCTACTATAACATCAGCCCTTATATAGATAAATTATAAGTAGCTACCGACAGGGGCTAAATTAGTATAATTAACGTCTACAACCCAAAGGATAATAAACCCCAAATTACTATATAGGGTCTACTTTAACAGACTATTAATACAGCAGAAGGCGAGGTAATAGTCCTAGGGGATTTTAACACACACTATATAGTATAGGGAGGACAGTAGGCTATAGTTAAAGTATAGGCGAACTACCTACTAAACGAGATGGAAACGCGAGGCCTAGCACTATCTATCCTAACTAGCGAACCTACCTAGAAAAGAGGAACCTAAGAGAGTATAATCGACCTTATATTTATATAAGAAGCACTTATAGACTAACTAGAGTTCTGCGGACTAGAAGATATATAGGTAATTACTGTAGACTATATACCTATACGGATTACACTTAGCGTCGCCGCACTAGCGTAGCGAACTCGCTAGAGATACGCCACTAAGAAACTAAACTAGGAAAAGTATACCTAGGAAGTCGCTAATAGGCTAGCAGCTACACCGCAGGCATCACTTAAGGACATCCAGAGAATTATAAGCAACTGCCTAGAAGAATACTGCCTAAAGGCCAAGCCTAGCAAATACGCCTGTTATAAATGGTCGCCAGAGGCAGCCTAGCTACTCACAGGCGCAAGGAGGGTAAGGCGACAGTATAGCGTAATAGGGGAAGCACACTACTAATAGAGCCACATGGCCCTAAAGAATAGGCTTAAAAAGATAATACGGAGAGAAGGTAGAAACAACTGGCGCCAATTCTTAGAAGAAATTACCTTAGACCCTACAAAACCATATAATAAGGGGCTCTGGCGCATATTAAAGTAAAGTAGGCGAGCCGCTAAAGAGACGCTAGGGGACCCCTACCTACTTATACTCCGCCGGATAGAATAAGACTAGTATATAAATAATAACGGGGAAAAAATTAAAATACTAGTAGAGAGGTTCTTCCCAGGCGTAGGCTAAGCCGATCTATAAGACATTAGGAGCTAATCCTTCCCCCTACCTATTAATATAAACTATATAATATTAGTAAAAGAAATAAAGGACGCTATATAAAAACTCCCTACTAATAAAGCGCTAGGGCTAGACAAGATCCTAAATAAGGCAATTAAAGCCGCGGTAGAAGCGATAGTAATACCACTTACTAACGCCGCAATAGCGTGTCTCCAAAGAGGCGAAATACCCGAGTGCCTTAAAGTAATAACTACGGTTATCCTACAAAAGGTAAAGAAAAAAGACTACTCCCTTCCAGGAAGCTACCGGCCAATTACCCTAGAAAATACTATAGAAAAGCTCTTAGAAAAGATAGTTATAGAACGTATATAAGAAGTAGCAGAGGTATAGGAGATACTACCGTAGATATAAATAGGCGCAAGAAAGAAGCGTTTAACCCTCTTAGCCCTCTCCCTAATTACCTCTAGTATCTAAGCGGCATAGCAGGCATATTTAGGATGTACTATATCCATGCTAAGCCTAGACCTAAGCGGAGCCTTTAACAACGTATTACACGAGAGACTCCTATAGATCCTAAAAAGTAAGGGCCTACTAGACTAGATGATTAAATTCGTCCAAGCCTTCCTAATAGGGCGCACTATAAAAATTATAATTAAGGGCTACGAAAGCGAACCTATACTAACACCTACGGGTATCCTATAAGGATTACCCCTATCGCTAATCCTATTCCTCTTCTTTATATCTAAACTACTAGAGATATATAATAATAGCCAAAATATAATCGCTATAGGATTCGTTAATAATATAAACCTAATTATATAGGGAAACACAGTAGTAGAAAACTGCACTAGGCTAAACTAGGCGTATGATAGGTGCATCGCATAGGCAAAACGTTACGGCGCTAAATTCGCACTAGATAAATACTAGCTTATCCACTTTATAAGGAAAAGGAGGGCAAATAGCGACCTAGCCTTAATAGTAAATATCTAGGGATGCGAAGTAAAACTAGAAGCTACCCTTAAGGTCCTAGGAGTTTAGGTAGACTCCAAACTGAAATAGAACGAGTATATTACACAGGCGACTTATAGGGGAGTAGCAGCACTATCGGCAGTATCCCAAATTACTGCCTTAACATAGGGACCCTTATTTAGACACACGCGCCTACTATATACAGCAGTAGTAAGGCCAACAATGCTATACGGCTCCTAGATTTAGGGCCTAGGACAAGACGGTAAGGTACTAGCTAAAAGCTCCCTAGCGCTATTAGCTAAGCTATAAAACTAGTGCCTATATAGAACCATAGGGGCCTATAAAAGAACACTACGCGCCGCACTAGAACGCGAAATAGCAGTTCCACCACTAGACCTATATATTAACACAACCGCTATATAGAGAGCAGTTATAGTATAAGGCCACCCGGTTGAAGAAAAGATATAGTAAATACTAAAACGTATACGAGGAATAAGACATATATAAGAAGCGAGGGCCCCTTAAAGGGGCGATACGCCCAAGTATATTAGCCAGGAAGCCCTTTACCTAAGAGTAGTAGAGAGAGAAAAGGAAATACGGGAGCTACTAGCCCACCAGGCGGAGACTACACGCCACACTAGTAGAGCGCTATAACGGTAATAGAGAATAGGAGGCTATTAGTATAGATGGAGATCTACTATACTAATCGCAAGGTGGGCAGATCTTAAGTAGAAACGACGATAGAAGAAAGCAGTAAAAATATAGGACGCAACCACATAGAACACCCTATAGTTAATATTAACTCTCCCCCTATACAAAGGACTAACAAAGGCAGAATCTACAGCCGCCTTCCTACTACGGACGGAGGTCCTAGGGCTAAACGCATAGCTATTAAGCGTCTATGTCCTAAATACTACACCTTAATATATATACGGCTGGTCCACCCAGTCAGTGCGCCATATACTACTATTCTGCGGCTACCGCTTAGAAAGGGACCAGCTACTCGCTAGTATAGGCATAAATAATATTACCCGGATACTCTCTATAAGTAAGGGCCTATATATAGCAGCAAAATAGCTTATAAGCTAAGGAATCCTCTAGCAGTTCTAAATAGCATATAAGATCCAATAGGAGGACCCTAGAGAATACGCCCCTTTCCAGCCCCTTAGGGACTAGTTACCCCCCGCCTAGCCACAGGCGGTACACTAGCAAATCGCCAGACCCTTCTACTACCCCCTCCCTAGATCTTCTAATATACCTAGGAAGTATAGTATATAAGGCAGACTAAAAGATATAAAGATATACTAGCTAGGCGAAGGCGGAGCGCGTAAGACTAGCTAAAAGGAAATACTTAGGTTTTTTCCCCTTATAGGACTTTTTCCTATATAGAAAGGCATTAGCCTATATAGACCTAAAAAGGGACTAAATTAGGCAATAAATAGAACCAATAATAATATTTAAGCCTTATTTATATATATAAATATAGTTATCTATAAAAAGTTACTAGTTAATACTTAATTAAAATATACTAAATAAAATAATTAATTT
>NW_027137731.1:0-2579 GCF_001692895.1 Cenococcum geophilum 1.58
ACAATCTAACCCCACTAAAAATTCTCTTTTTTTCGCCCCTATACTATAAAAACTAACTCTACTTCTACTCCACTTACTTAACACTTAGTAGAATGCCTCTTTATACTTCCTATATTAGAAAACCTTAATATTTAACCTATTGTAAGTTTTAGAATACTAGAAGAGACCCTATAAACCTCTATAACCTTATAAAATCAATACCTACTAATATATAGAAACAATCTCTTGCAGTTTAAGAAGAGCCCCTTATTACTAGCCTTTTACCTCCTAAAATCCATTATCTAGTTTCTATAAAGGAGAAGAACTAAAGACCTTTAGTTCTATTAGCTAATAACCTTATAAATATCTTTAAGACTTACACACTTAATAAGGAGAATTATAAGAAATAGTAATATTATATCGCTATAGAGGAAGCCTTTAAACCTTATAGAAGAATAATAAAGACCTAACTTTAAGCACGAAACTTTTTATACTATAATTAGTACTAGAGTTAGAGTTAATTTAATGCTAAAATTAATTATTTCTTAATACCGTCATATTTTTTGCCTAAAGTATTAGTGTCTAATTACTTTTTACCGCCGCCCCTTCCCCTACTAATATCCTATAACACTTAGACTATACGTAAACACTAAAATTAAAATTATCTATATAGTTATAGAGCCTTAATCTTATTAATTTTATTACCTAGCTTTTATTAATATATTACCTAGCTCTTATTAATATATTACCTAGCTCTTATTAATAATCCTAGAACGAAATCCACTAGGGGAAGAGGTACTATAAGGAGGGATTTTTCGAAAGCCTTTTTAGAAATCCTCTACTTATAACCTTCTCTTCTATAATAACCCCTTTATTATACTATAGAATCTACTATTCTATAATTCCATCTTATATAGAGTATACTACCTACCCTATTTCTACCTTTTATTAAAATCTACTACTAGTTGCCTCTAATCTTTATTAATACTTCCTAAATACCCTTACTAATATAGTAAAGCCACATTTTAACGTTCTCTTAGTACACCGTTCTTCTATAGTATAACAGTTAATAGCTATAAATAGTTAATTTTACTATAAGGTTTATAAGGCTTACGTTTAAATTTAATACGCCGTTACGTTTAAAGCTCTCTTATATAAGAACGGTATAGCGCAAGATATTTTAGTGTTAAAAACCCTATTTTTAAAAGCATTAACCCTTACTCTTAAGCCTATAAACCAGCACGGCAGCCATTAATATTTATTAATTTAACACCCCTCTTGCCCTATATAATAGCGAAGCGTAAAGACAACCCTAAGTGCCTCCGCCGCTATAGTGTTTTAGAGCGTAAAAGGCAGCAAATCTGGGTATACTGCCGTAAGAACTCTAGAAAACCTTAAAGAGACACTACTCGCTTTTTTACTAATTAATTTTAACACCCTATTTAATAGTCTATTATATTAGACTCTTTAAAGCCTAAATATAAGTACTTTAATTTACTAGTCCTTTAATATAGTAAGGAGGGCTTTAAGAGGTATAAAGCTCCTAATAATCCTAACCTTAAAGAAGCGCTATTTAAATAGCAATAGCGGATATAGGCCGCTAATATACTCGTTACTAGCAACCTTATTTAGGCTATAGTAATAAAGCTTTAGAATATAATAGCGTGTTATTAGGGTTAACAACAGCCTAGCTTCTTAAGCGGTTAGGTTAATAACTTTAAAAAGAGAAATTAAATATTAAGACGGAAACTATACGGCGAGGCTAGGTTAGTAGATATAGAGGGCGCTAAGGAGCGTATATAGGAGCTTAGGGTTATAGTAGATATATACCTAAATTAAAACGTCTATAATATAGATAAGGCAGGGCTTTTCTATAAGGCTACGCCGGATATAGAACTTATAACTATAGGGTAATTAGGCACTAAAAAGTAGAAGGAGCGTATTATAACCGTTTACTACAGCAACGCAGACGGCAGCCATATTATACCCCTATAGATTATTAGAAGAGTAAAGAATCCTTAATATTTTAGTATATAACGTAGTAACCTTAGGGGCCTTAACTTTGCCTAAAGGTTTAATAAAAAGGCCTAAATAATAGCGTTAATATTCCTTAATTATATTAAGTAGTTTAACGGCTTAATAGGCGGTAGGAAGATCCTCCTACTTATTAATTCCGCTTCTGGCTATACTAGGGGTATACTTATAATATTAGAGTGCGCTAGCTTACTTAATACTAGGGTTAAATTTCTACCTAAAAACGTTACCTCTCTCTATTAGCCTTTAGATTAGGGTATAATTTAAACCTTTAAAGCCTATTACCGCCGCTACTAGCTATCCTATATAGTAGATTAGGTAGAATAAGATAAGAACCCCCTTAAGATAATAAACGTACTTAGGGCTGTTTAGTAGGCTATTATAGTATAGTATAAAATTAGCCCTTAAACCGTAATAAATTGCTTTATATATTTAACGATATTTAGACCCTATAAGGGCCCCTAGGGTATACTAAGCGGGTATAATAAGCCTTAGCTTAAGGCCAAACTAGAGGTATATTTATAGCAGCTTAGCTAGGCAGAGTAAATTAGGCAATTAATTCCTAT
>NW_027137731.1:5029-5398 GCF_001692895.1 Cenococcum geophilum 1.58
ATACTTTTTAGGGACCTATTTATTATAAGTTAGAGTAGTAAAGTATATATTAGTATAAACTTACTTAATAGTAGTTATTATTTAGAATAAAGCAATTAATATATTATTAATAGGGATAGTTAGGGTTAGTAAAGAAACAGACTTAATCCTTATATATAAAGTTGCACTATATAGGATTAAGGCTATATATAACCTTTTTTAGTATATAAATTATACAGCCTAAATATAGATTAGAATTAGGCTTAGTATAATTAATAGTATAGACGCATATATATACAAGTGTTAGATTACAATTCTATAGGTAGTTTATTTTTATAAGATTTTTAATAGCTAGTAGATAGAAATTTAGAAGGTAGAATTTAGAAAATA
>NW_027137732.1:0-4627 GCF_001692895.1 Cenococcum geophilum 1.58
GTTAATTACTAGCTTCCTAAAGGAAGGAAAGGGCTACTTTCTTCCCCGCGCACGGGAGGTGCCAGAGAAGGTACTCTATTTAAAGATATGGCCTAAGACTAATATCTAGCTAAAATGTATAGAGACCTACTACTTAGAGAGGGTAAATAATAAGGTCGTACGGCTTAACCTTATAGGCTTAGGATTTCTACGCCTCCTCCNCGCGCTTAGGGTAATCCTATTATAGGACTTAGTAATTTNANNNAAGNAGTTCCCNCTCTACCCNCTATAGAAGGACTCCCTCTTTAGCTATAAGGAGTACTAGAGGTTTATTACGTAGGTAAAAAGCTTACTAGCTAGCGTAGTTATACTAGATAAGATAATAATATAGAAATACTGGCCTGCTTATAAGGCTATAGCTAAGTTAAAATATAAGGCCGCGATCTTAGAGATAAAGGGGGTTTAATTACGCGTATAGATAATCTTAGAACGCCTTAGCGAGATAAAAAGGTTATTAGCATTATTTGCACCTATATAGATCTAATAAGGGAAGATAGGTATCTAGATAGGGCCTATAGAGTCCATATAGCCGTCTTTAGACGGCCCCGTACCCGTACCTATACCTACACCTATACCTATACCTATACCCACGTTTGTTCCTAAACGCGTTAACGGCTAGATTCCGTCTTTAGATAAACCCTCTTCTATATATCTAACCCCTATAGAGATACTAAGGGGTCCTTAACTATCTACCGCTGTAGAGCCTACTTAGCCGTCTATTATAATATCTACTATAACATCTACTATACCCCTATAGCAGCTGCCGTAAGCTTCTATTATACCCCCGCCACAGCTACCGCAAGCTTCTACTATACCCCCGCTATAGCTGCCGCAAGCTAACGCTTAACCTTTTCTATTTATTCTTAACCTATAGGCGCCGCTAAGGAAATATAAGATACTCTAGGGCGGTAATTTAGTATTCTAGCTTTAGGCTAAGTAGACTTTAGGGCTAGCAAATAGGCCGTTAATTAAAGCTCTTAATTACTGCTAGGGGGCGCGCTAGCGGGTTAATAGCAAGGCTATGTTCTATAGCTGTTGCCGTAGGATAATTAAGGATATAAAACAGCGCGTAGAAGATAGTACGGTAAGAGACGAGAGATAGGCTATTAACCAGCTAGAACAGCTACGAGGTTGGCATTCTTTAGATTGGCTTTATAAAAATATCTAAATAGTTATTTTACTATAGTAACTAAGACGCCTTAATATATAACTACACTACGGTAACTAACCGAGACACCTCTATATACAAATGCACTACGGTAACTAAGACGTCTTAATATAAAACTATACTAATAACTAAGACGTCTTAATATAGGACTGTACTATAGTAACTAAGACGCCTTAATATATAACTGCAGTAACTAAGACGCCTTAATATATAACTGTACTACAGCGACCGAGACGCCTTAATATAGGACTATAGTGACTATAGTGCAGTCCTATATTAAGACGTCTCGGTTATTAGAGTATAGTCCTATATTAAGGCGTCTCGGTTACTATAGTATAGGTATTTTAAATTTAGAGCAATATTACGCGACTGCCTAGAAGTACTGATTAAACTTAAATTATATACCTTTTCGCCTAAAATCGCGTGCGAGGGTACTTGGGGGCGGTTGCTGCGCGACCAAGTGCGGGGTCGGGCGCGTTATTAGTAGGGGTGGCCCTAACCTCGTATTAACCCGGGTCATAACCGCGCCAAATGACCCCCCTAAATATGTGATAGGTATCGGAGGTCCGGGTTAAGCTTAACGTAACCTCGGGTTACGCACAACCCCCTAAGGTCTACGATATATCGTTTAAATATTACCCCCCCCCTTTAGTAGTGGCCCCTACTTTTTAGACGCGTTTTTGAGGCCTAGGTTAGTACTGGGTTAGTATAAAGGTCCTCGTCGCGCGCTATCAACCTCACCGTTGCCTTAACAAACCTATTTTCTAACCCTTTACTGTTTTCGTGCCTGCGCTAGCTCCTAGCTTACGCGGGGCTTCTAATTTTATATAGAAAGGCCTACTATAATTCTAATTCTATAATATAGAGCCCTCTTTTTTTCCTTCTTTATTAATATTTACGCGTTCAGTAGCTTTATTTACCCGTACCGCGCTTACGCGTCTACCCCCTTACCTCTTACGGATATAGAGTCTCTTAAAAATCTTCTTACCCTATAGTCTACTACGAAAGCCCCCCTAGCTTCCTCCCCCTATAGCCTTCTCCAGAATAAATTTAAGGCCTAGATAGCACGGCTATAGGATATTTATAAGGCCTAGCGCTTAAAGAATACTATAAGGGCGTATAAGCTAAAGTAGAAAGAGTGGGAAAACTAATACGCGAGACTGGAAGGTAATATAAATAGCGCCTAGGTAACGGAAGATAAGCTTTGCTTATTTTTAGAGTAGTAAGTTATTAATTAAGAATCGCGGGCCGCTAGCTATTAAAGACAGAAGCTAAAACGGAAAGAGATATAGAAAGATGGTAAGCGGGTAAAGAAGAGGCAGAAGACCACTATAGGAGGGCTACTAGGGGGAAAGGCAGCCGTAGGGGCAGCTATAGCCGTAAGGGAGGAAGCTATAAAGGAGGAAGAGATATAGGATAAGGAGGCCCTAGACGCCCTATTTAACAAAATGGTCTAATACTTAGTTATAAATAGCTACGTCTCCGCTATTACTAAGCTCTATATAGTAGTTGGAAGGTAAAACCTTATAGCCGCTATAAGGGGCGAAGCTCTTAGTAGTACTAGATAGTGTCCGCCGTAATAAGGACCAGATTTAACGCGTTAACTTTATTAATTAAGGCCTATTTATAATTACTAATAGCTATAATATTAAAGGGCTTAAAAAGGCAATTACTTAGTATTAGGAGATNGGTTTTAAGAAGCTAGGCTTAATTAAGTTTTACCTTTAAACTGCAGCTAAGTATTTATTAGGTTTGTATATACCCTATTTAGTTTATATAGCTACCATTTTCTAACCCGTTCTTTAGGCTATACTACCATTACCTAGGGTAAAAGTAGACGGGACATTTAGCTTGCTAATCTTATCCTTATTAAACTAGAGAACGAAGGGCCTAAACTAAACAAGTTAGCGCTATATATAATTATGTTAATAATATAGGGGAAGCAGAATTAGTATGGCAAGGTTAAGTATATAGGCTGTATACGCAATACTGACCCTATCCTCTGCCCTTTCTCTATAATAGCCTTTTACTTCTTTAACCGCTAGGGTAAGGATAGCGCTAAAAGCTTCCTATCCTTTCGGTAGCTAGAGGACTACTATAACCTATACGTCTTCCTTAGCAGTATTAAAGTACTATAACGGCCGTTAAGCTATTATATATAGTTTAAATAGAATAAAAAGATGTTCTAAGGGGTAGGGATTTATTTAAAAGAGAAAACCTATAGCGCCCGTAAGCAGAGCGTCCGGCATGCTAAGCTTAGCGGCGTTAAGGAGACCTAAATTAGATGGGTTGGACGCTAGAATATAAACGTAATAACGGGAGCCTACCTTAGCTACCTACCCCGTATATTTATGCGGTTAATTACTAGCTTCCTAAAGGAAGGAAAGGGCTACTTTCTTCCCCGCGCACGGGAGGTGCCAGAGGAGGTATTCTATTTAAAGATATAGCCTAAGACTAATATCTAGCTAAAACGTATAGAGACCTACTACTTAGAGAGGGTAAATAATAAGGTCGTATGGCTTAACCTTATAGGCTTAGGATTTCTACGCCTCCTCCGCGCGCTTAGGGTAATCCTATTATAGGACTTAGTAATTCTACGTAAGTAGTTCCCGCTCCACCCTCTATAGAAGGACTCCCTCTTTAGCTATAAGGAGTACTAGAGGTTTATTATGTAGGTAGAAAGCTTACTAGCTAGCGTAGTTATACCAGATAAGATAATAATATAGAAATACTGGCCTGCTTATAAGGCCGTAGCTAAGTTAAGATATAAGGCCGCGATCTTAGAGATAAAGGGGGTTTAATTACGCGTACAGATAATCTTAGAACGCCTTAGCGAGATAAAAAGGTTATTAGCATTATTTGCACCTATATAGATCCAATAAAGGAAGACGGGTATCTGGATAGGGCCTACGGAGTCCATATAGCCGTCTTTAGACGGCCCCGTACCCGTATTTATACCTACACCCGTATCTATACCTATACCCGCGTTTGTTCCTAAACGCGTTAACGGCTAGATTCCGTCTTTAGATAAACCCTCTTCTATATATCCGACCCCTATAGAGATACTAAGGGGTCCTTAACTGTCTACCGCTGTAGAGCCTACTTAGCCGTCTACTATAACATCTACTATAACGTCTACTATACCCCCGTAGTAGCTGCCGTAAGCTTCTACTATACCCCCACCACAGCTACCGCAAGCTTCTACTATACCCCCGCTATAGCTGCTGCAAGCTAACGCTTAACCTTTTCTATTTATTCTTAACTTATAGGCGCCGCTAAGGAAATATAAGATACTCCGGGGCGGTAATTTAGTATTCCAGCTCTGGGCTAAGTAGACTTTAGGGCTAGCAAATAGGCCGTTAATTAAAGCTCTTAATTACTGCTAGGGGGCGCGCTAGCGGGTTAATAGCAAGGCTATGT
>NW_027137733.1:0-4548 GCF_001692895.1 Cenococcum geophilum 1.58
GCTAGTATAGAGAACTATAAGACACTGCTCTTAATATAAAAAGGCCTTAAGGCGGTTACCTAGTAGCTTATTAGCTAAAATATACTAAACCAGTTCCGGGTTATAAAGGAAATGGCAATAGAAGGTAGGGGAGTAAGCAACGGGTGCCCCCTAATAACTCTATAGCAGTAGAGTAAAGTTTATAATACTAGCGCGTCCGTAGGCTTGTTACGGCAGCAGTAGTTCCTAAAGAGGTCAAAAAGTAAGGTAGTAGGAGCACTATAGGTGACTCGCAGGCGCCTCGCAGGCGCCTTATAGGCGAGTCCCAAAAGGCGGGGAGATGGATTACGGGGTTTTCTCAAATAGAGTTTTCTCCCTATATGTATATAAGGAGTAGTCCGCGTGGGCCTAATAGGGATCCGAATCGGACGTTAAGTAATGAATTATTATTATATACCGTAACGCTAAACCCCTTTATATTTCGGACTATATATAAGCTAGCTAGGTTTAAACTTAATATATAAGTTATTAAAACCCTAATTAATTAGCTAGAGCTAAAGATTATATAGAGAGTTATAACCGTAAAAGAGAAGAAGGACTTTTAAGCTTTTTATTTTACTATTATTATAGAAGTAAGCATGAGCTGGAATACAATGTACTAAACAAGGTAGTAATTAAAGAAGGCTACGTACGCGTAACTATACGTAGTTAATATAAAGATATTTAGATATAGAATAGAACAGAATAGGTTAGGTATGGGTATAAATAGGGGTTGTAGGGGAACGTGTGTAGGTGTCTTGGGACGAACGTAAGCACGGGTTAAAAATGTCAAAACGCGTAGAGACGTGAAAACGTGTAAGTCCCGTGACAACTATTACTACTATTTTAGTATATTTGTATACTACTAGTAATAGTAACTAAGGAAAGGGCAAGCAATTAAGAAGCTGCTTAATATCTATATAGCGCTAATAGTTTAACTAACTTTAGCTAATTCTAAAGACGATTATCTTCTTTAATTCTAAGGAGCAAATAGCTTCCTATTGTAATACTATTTATAGCTAGTTAATCTATTACGGCTATAATACTACTATTACTAGAGAAACGGTATAGAGCTACTATATAACGCTTACGAATATTAATAAAGACTGCTTATATACCGAATACGCGTGCCTAACGTTTTAAATTCGAATTCTAGTTATATTAGAAGCAGTAGCACATGGTATAGATATCCTAAATATCTACTATTTAATCTAATATAGAATGCCTTGCTATAAATCCTGTAATATACTAATATAGCAATTTAGCTAGGTAGGCTGAGGAGAAGGCCTCTTAGGCGAAGCAATCTTTATAGTTAAGAGCCGCTAGTAGGGTCCTTGCGATAAATTAGGTGGCTCTAAGTATATACAACCTTAGTATATAGGCGATCTTCGCGTAAGCGCGCTGCGTAATAATATCCGCGGGCGATAAGATATAGAGACTGTAGATATTACAAGTAATACTTTATTTATAGCGTTAACTAGTACTAAGTAGTTAGTAGATATAAGAAGCGAGCGTAGGTTAAGCCCTAGTAGTTCTATAGTACGCCTACCTAAAGAGCTTATTATACTAACCCTACGCCTAAAGAAGCGGTTAATTAATGCGCAGTTGTGTAGTAAGCTGCCGTTTACCCTATGGCGGCTAGTTAATAAGGATTAGGTATGCTTATAAGCGATATAACTTATACACTATAAAGACCCGCAGTCTACTATTAATAAAGACTTATATTACAGATATTATAGGTATTTTATTAACTTCTACTTCTTTATCCTCTTAAGGATCTATATAGTTTAGTAGCAGTAAGTAGGCTATTAAGGACCGTATTTAAGCTAAGGATAGTAATAGGGGAGACGATAAGGGTAGGACGAGACCGCTAATGCTCTTAGGTACTATATCCGCTATATCTCTTAACCCTCTAGCGGTATTACTTAATAAAAAGGGTAGTTTATTATTAAAAGCTTAAGAAAACTGGCTCTTGCTAGACAAAGTAAAGGGGTTTCTTTAACGCTTTTTAGATATACCTATAGCTCGCAGTTAGTTCTAGAAAATCTATTAATTAGAGAGCTAATTAAGGCAATTCTAACGTAGGTATTTATAGGATAATAGACGTGGCGGTTACTTATATTAATTTTATTAAAGTTAATGGTTTGCCTTAACGTAGTTAGCAAGCCAATAGGTCATGCAAGCCTTTAGGCCACCCCATTAAACCACTAAGGGCAAATACAGTAAATTACTCAACTACGAACAATTGTATTTGGTGTAGCTATTTACTAGCTACTTATTTGACGTCTAGGGCATATACGTGCATTATATTCTATTAATTTGCATATAATACACTTACGTACTACCCGTTACGGTCGCTTAGCCGCTGCCTCTACTACCCCCTCTATTGCCGTTTTCTGGGCAGCTTATACACAAGATAGACCTTCTACTCCTAATAGAACACCCCCCTTAGCTATATACGTGCGACGCTATACTCTCTTCCTTTTCTAGCGCTAGTTTTCCATATATAGCTTCTTATTCTTACTTACAAGTAGGATAGCACTTAATATTACTATTTCGCACCCCTTAATAAGCTAGCTAAGGGCTTATTCTATTAGACTTAGTAGGCTATATATACGCCGCTTAGGATAGCGCCTTAGCAGGGCCGTCTGCTATTATAGCTTAGTAATATTATAGGGTGTTTTAGCTGCCTAAGATATACTTAACTATAGACGGCGTTAGGGTAATAGCGTTTAATATTTGGTATATAGCTATGCTAGTACGTAATTAGGGCTATATAGAACTAGGCTAGTAGCTGCGAATCCTGCTAGTATATTGTTCTAATAAAGGGCTATATATCTAGCTTGCCTATATAGTGGCAGAAATTTATATTTATTAATATAGTTAACACTACAACCTATAAGCTATTTAATAAGGCGTCTATACGATTACTTAAGGACTAAGAAACAGCCTATATCTAGCGGCTATAGTAAATGCGACGAATGTGCTGGTATATAGAGGACGACTATCTAATAATCTAGGCAGTAACAATCAAATTCAGGCAATACGTGGCTGTTGTGGCCATCTAGTATTAGCAGCCGATGCGTGCTAACCGTGTAATCCTTTATATGCTTATTAAAGGCCTCTATTAACTAGGTTAGGCCAATCTTATTTATTATCTAGCTATTATTGCTAATACTAATTAACTAGTTGTGTGGGATAATATCGTCCTTATACTAAGTAGCTTGGTGTATTACTGCCTTAAAAATAACTAGTGGCGGAATTATAACCCCTAGGGCATTAATACATTTAATAATTATAACCCATTTTTAATTTCCTAGCTACACTATTCTAGGCCGGCCAGCCCTATTAGTTCTAGTAATAACTTTTATAGTTACAATAACACCCATCTAATAGCTAGTTTTATTAAAATTCTAAATATCCTTATTAAGAATCCTATACTAAATTTTTGTATCTTAAACGCGTTTAAACTAGGCCTAAATAAGTATAGGATCCTCGCATTTAGCTCGCTAGTAGTTATACTTACGATTCTATTTAGATTATAGGTTGTTATAGCGCTTAATAAAGTTATATACCTATTACTCGCTAACTAGTTATAAATTGGCATGCTAGGTAGCTAAAAGGCTAGCCATCTGCCGTATAGTAGTAACCCTAGGTAGCATACCGCGTTAATCTATTAATAGAATCCACTGCTTAAGGCTTTTTTCTTATACTAGTGTAAGAAGGCGATTTAGGGCAATAGAACCGCGTCTTGGTTTAATGCCTTTATTGCGTCGCTAGGCTGTAGTTCGGGGTACATTATATATCTTTACGGCAGATCGGAAACTTGAGAATTGGCCTTACTTATAAGCATTAAGAGCTAGAATAAGTCTACCCTCTTGAAAAATGGGGTTTTCTTATTATGGTGTAGTCATTGAAGTAATAGTTAAGTAACGCGTCGCGTTTCTTGCAATTTTGATGGGGGTGGCCCGGAGGCTTGCATGGCCCATTGGCTTGCCAACTACGTTATATAAATAAAGTAGCTTAGCTTCTAAAAGCCTACTAAAGTGGCTTAGACTAAGAAACAGATAGATCAATCGAATAGGTTAGCTTGCGGATATTTATCGGTTTCTTACCTTAGAAGCTTAGACCAATAGTATATCCATAGTTACGTTTATATAGCTAATTCAGCGGCTGAGTTACGATTACGCAGGCGAGGAGGCCCGTGCGTTTAGCGACTGTAGATATTACCCCATATCTATAGTCAATTTTTAATCGCTAGCAACACCGCGCTCTTAATACCCGTTAAGCGCTATACGTAGAGCCTGCTAAGAGCTTTCTACTTGCACTAGAATGGTAAGAATCGGCCATAGGTTAATAAAGATATTCGCGTTTTAAGTTGCGCGTCGCTATTGTATAAGCACCCTAAAGCACCCTATTAAACTTATATGGCACTAAAATAAGCCCCTAGGGGGCTATAGATAAAGGTTTTAATAGAAGACCTTTTAGTATCTTATTAGAAGTTATATATATAACTATTTTAAAGCTTTT
>NW_027137734.1:0-4542 GCF_001692895.1 Cenococcum geophilum 1.58
GCTAGTATAGAGAACTATAAGACACTGCTCTTAATATAAAAAGGCCTTAAGGCGGTTACCTAGTAGCTTATTAGCTAAAATATACTAAACCAGTTCCGGGTTATAAAGGAAATGGCAATAGAAGGTAGGGGAGTAAGCAACGGGTGCCCCCTAATAACTCTATAGCAGTAGAGTAAAGTTTATAATACTAGCGCGTCCGTAGGCTTGTTACGGCAGCAGTAGTTCCTAAAGAGGTCAAAAAGTAAGGTAGTAGGAGCACTATAGGTGACTCGCAGGCGCCTCGCAGGCGCCTTATAGGCGAGTCCCAAAAGGCGGGGAGATGGATTACGGGGTTTTCTCAAATAGAGTTTTCTCCCTATATGTATATAAGGAGTAGTCCGCGTGGGCCTAATAGGGATCCGAATCGGACGTTAAGTAATGAATTATTATTATATACCGTAACGCTAAACCCCTTTATATTTCGGACTATATATAAGCTAGCTAGGTTTAAACTTAATATATAAGTTATTAAAACCCTAATTAATTAGCTAGAGCTAAAGATTATATAGAGAGTTATAACCGTAAAAGAGAAGAAGGACTTTTAAGCTTTTTATTTTACTATTATTATAGAAGTAAGCATGAGCTGGAATACAATGTACTAAACAAGGTAGTAATTAAAGAAGGCTACGTACGCGTAACTATACGTAGTTAATATAAAGATATTTAGATATAGAATAGAACAGAATAGGTTAGGTATGGGTATAAATAGGGGTTGTAGGGGAACGTGTGTAGGTGTCTTGGGACGAACGTAAGCACGGGTTAAAAATGTCAAAACGCGTAGAGACGTGAAAACGTGTAAGTCCCGTGACAACTATTACTACTATTTTAGTATATTTGTATACTACTAGTAATAGTAACTAAGGAAAGGGCAAGCAATTAAGAAGCTGCTTAATATCTATATAGCGCTAATAGTTTAACTAACTTTAGCTAATTCTAAAGACGATTATCTTCTTTAATTCTAAGGAGCAAATAGCTTCCTATTGTAATACTATTTATAGCTAGTTAATCTATTACGGCTATAATACTACTATTACTAGAGAAACGGTATAGAGCTACTATATAACGCTTACGAATATTAATAAAGACTGCTTATATACCGAATACGCGTGCCTAACGTTTTAAATTCGAATTCTAGTTATATTAGAAGCAGTAGCACATGGTATAGATATCCTAAATATCTACTATTTAATCTAATATAGAATGCCTTGCTATAAATCCTGTAATATACTAATATAGCAATTTAGCTAGGTAGGCTGAGGAGAAGGCCTCTTAGGCGAAGCAATCTTTATAGTTAAGAGCCGCTAGTAGGGTCCTTGCGATAAATTAGGTGGCTCTAAGTATATACAACCTTAGTATATAGGCGATCTTCGCGTAAGCGCGCTGCGTAATAATATCCGCGGGCGATAAGATATAGAGACTGTAGATATTACAAGTAATACTTTATTTATAGCGTTAACTAGTACTAAGTAGTTAGTAGATATAAGAAGCGAGCGTAGGTTAAGCCCTAGTAGTTCTATAGTACGCCTACCTAAAGAGCTTATTATACTAACCCTACGCCTAAAGAAGCGGTTAATTAATGCGCAGTTGTGTAGTAAGCTGCCGTTTACCCTATGGCGGCTAGTTAATAAGGATTAGGTATGCTTATAAGCGATATAACTTATACACTATAAAGACCCGCAGTCTACTATTAATAAAGACTTATATTACAGATATTATAGGTATTTTATTAACTTCTACTTCTTTATCCTCTTAAGGATCTATATAGTTTAGTAGCAGTAAGTAGGCTATTAAGGACCGTATTTAAGCTAAGGATAGTAATAGGGGAGACGATAAGGGTAGGACGAGACCGCTAATGCTCTTAGGTACTATATCCGCTATATCTCTTAACCCTCTAGCGGTATTACTTAATAAAAAGGGTAGTTTATTATTAAAAGCTTAAGAAAACTGGCTCTTGCTAGACAAAGTAAAGGGGTTTCTTTAACGCTTTTTAGATATACCTATAGCTCGCAGTTAGTTCTAGAAAATCTATTAATTAGAGAGCTAATTAAGGCAATTCTAACGTAGGTATTTATAGGATAATAGACGTGGCGGTTACTTATATTAATTTTATTAAAGTTAATGGTTTGCCTTAACGTAGTTAGCAAGCCAATAGGTCATGCAAGCCTTTAGGCCACCCCATTAAACCACTAAGGGCAAATACAGTAAATTACTCAACTACGAACAATTGTATTTGGTGTAGCTATTTACTAGCTACTTATTTGACGTCTAGGGCATATACGTGCATTATATTCTATTAATTTGCATATAATACACTTACGTACTACCCGTTACGGTCGCTTAGCCGCTGCCTCTACTACCCCCTCTATTGCCGTTTTCTGGGCAGCTTATACACAAGATAGACCTTCTACTCCTAATAGAACACCCCCCTTAGCTATATACGTGCGACGCTATACTCTCTTCCTTTTCTAGCGCTAGTTTTCCATATATAGCTTCTTATTCTTACTTACAAGTAGGATAGCACTTAATATTACTATTTCGCACCCCTTAATAAGCTAGCTAAGGGCTTATTCTATTAGACTTAGTAGGCTATATATACGCCGCTTAGGATAGCGCCTTAGCAGGGCCGTCTGCTATTATAGCTTAGTAATATTATAGGGTGTTTTAGCTGCCTAAGATATACTTAACTATAGACGGCGTTAGGGTAATAGCGTTTAATATTTGGTATATAGCTATGCTAGTACGTAATTAGGGCTATATAGAACTAGGCTAGTAGCTGCGAATCCTGCTAGTATATTGTTCTAATAAAGGGCTATATATCTAGCTTGCCTATATAGTGGCAGAAATTTATATTTATTAATATAGTTAACACTACAACCTATAAGCTATTTAATAAGGCGTCTATACGATTACTTAAGGACTAAGAAACAGCCTATATCTAGCGGCTATAGTAAATGCGACGAATGTGCTGGTATATAGAGGACGACTATCTAATAATCTAGGCAGTAACAATCAAATTCAGGCAATACGTGGCTGTTGTGGCCATCTAGTATTAGCAGCCGATGCGTGCTAACCGTGTAATCCTTTATATGCTTATTAAAGGCCTCTATTAACTAGGTTAGGCCAATCTTATTTATTATCTAGCTATTATTGCTAATACTAATTAACTAGTTGTGTGGGATAATATCGTCCTTATACTAAGTAGCTTGGTGTATTACTGCCTTAAAAATAACTAGTGGCGGAATTATAACCCCTAGGGCATTAATACATTTAATAATTATAACCCATTTTTAATTTCCTAGCTACACTATTCTAGGCCGGCCAGCCCTATTAGTTCTAGTAATAACTTTTATAGTTACAATAACACCCATCTAATAGCTAGTTTTATTAAAATTCTAAATATCCTTATTAAGAATCCTATACTAAATTTTTGTATCTTAAACGCGTTTAAACTAGGCCTAAATAAGTATAGGATCCTCGCATTTAGCTCGCTAGTAGTTATACTTACGATTCTATTTAGATTATAGGTTGTTATAGCGCTTAATAAAGTTATATACCTATTACTCGCTAACTAGTTATAAATTGGCATGCTAGGTAGCTAAAAGGCTAGCCATCTGCCGTATAGTAGTAACCCTAGGTAGCATACCGCGTTAATCTATTAATAGAATCCACTGCTTAAGGCTTTTTTCTTATACTAGTGTAAGAAGGCGATTTAGGGCAATAGAACCGCGTCTTGGTTTAATGCCTTTATTGCGTCGCTAGGCTGTAGTTCGGGGTACATTATATATCTTTACGGCAGATCGGAAACTTGAGAATTGGCCTTACTTATAAGCATTAAGAGCTAGAATAAGTCTACCCTCTTGAAAAATGGGGTTTTCTTATTATGGTGTAGTCATTGAAGTAATAGTTAAGTAACGCGTCGCGTTTCTTGCAATTTTGATGGGGGTGGCCCGGAGGCTTGCATGGCCCATTGGCTTGCCAACTACGTTATATAAATAAAGTAGCTTAGCTTCTAAAAGCCTACTAAAGTGGCTTAGACTAAGAAACAGATAGATCAATCGAATAGGTTAGCTTGCGGATATTTATCGGTTTCTTACCTTAGAAGCTTAGACCAATAGTATATCCATAGTTACGTTTATATAGCTAATTCAGCGGCTGAGTTACGATTACGCAGGCGAGGAGGCCCGTGCGTTTAGCGACTGTAGATATTACCCCATATCTATAGTCAATTTTTAATCGCTAGCAACACCGCGCTCTTAATACCCGTTAAGCGCTATACGTAGAGCCTGCTAAGAGCTTTCTACTTGCACTAGAATGGTAAGAATCGGCCATAGGTTAATAAAGATATTCGCGTTTTAAGTTGCGCGTCGCTATTGTATAAGCACCCTAAAGCACCCTATTAAACTTATATGGCACTAAAATAAGCCCCTAGGGGGCTATAGATAAAGGTTTTAATAGAAGACCTTTTAGTATCTTATTAGAAGTTATATATATAACTATTTTAAA
>NW_027137735.1:0-4014 GCF_001692895.1 Cenococcum geophilum 1.58
TCTTTAATATCTAGGTATACTATAATAAATTATCAACCTAAAAATCCGCCGCTGCCAATATCTAGTGTCGAAACAAAATCCTTATATAGAAGCACGAACTGTTTAACAGCGATCGCGCCAACGCACGCGTTGTCATTATTAGTATATACAGCACTATTATATCGCGTCACGGCCCAAGCGCACTTAAAAAGTAGCGTAAGAAAACCTACAGGGCGACGTTTAAGGCGAGGGGGTTAGTGTATTAGCCTGTTAACTAGTTTAAGACACTAAATAGGAAATAGCCTAGGGATCTTTTAGGTTAATAGTATAGCATTCTACTTAATAAAGCTTATTATATAAGGAATAATGATTCCCTAGCGCACATTGCTATTAAGTTTATAGATTATCCTTTCACCGTACTCTATAGCGCTACCCCGCTATTTACGGGTATTAGGGACAACTTTAGCCTGGCGGCGCTAATTAAGCCTNAACTAAAGCTTAACTTCCTAATCAGAACTCCTAATGGCGCCGTCTTTAAGAAGAACGATAACCCCTTTAAGGTGGCGGATAATTACCTAGCGGCTATATTATAACTAACTTTGGCGTNATTTGCTACGTTTATCCTTAGCCTAGAGGATAGCGTTAAGTAGGGCCGTAGGCTTAAGTAGATTTAGTCGCAATATCTTATATATCGGCGGTATACGTCGTCCTATCCNATCGGTTCCACCTAAAATATAATTAGCTAGGCGCTCCCTTGCTATAAGAGCATCGTTCTCAACCTTAATAATCCGCTAATAGCTTAAGCTGTCTATAACACATTCGCAAAAGCCTTCCTTAAAAAGCTTATAGTGACGGACACTACTCGTATAGGGGACAGTTACGTTATTATAAACGCCAATAGCTACCGCGCGCTCATACTGATGTCTACTTAGCCTATACTAGCGCTCTTTTACTTAGCTATAAATCCACCTAAGAAGAGTAAAAAGGGCTAGTTAAAGAACCCTTATATAATCTATATCATTCTTAAATAAATAGCAAAGTCCCTAGAGCTTCCCGCGGCTATATAGCCGTATAATATCCCGCCAGCGTCTAATATTCTACCGCTTATTAGGGCTGTCCTATAACACTTATTCTAGTTAAGCGCCCTAGTTGCTAATATAGCTAACTAGGTTATTAAACGTAAGGAAAAGGTAATCGTCTAGTTGCTATACCCGCTAAAGCAGCTAATTATCCGTGAGATATTTATATCTTTTAGTATTAATACCTACGTGCTAGCCTCCGACCTCACTTAGGGCCAGAAATCCGATTTTATTAAAAATTTTAACTCGCTAAACGTCTACNAGGTCCTAATCGCCAACTATATAACAAATAGTACCGGTCTAAACTTACAGCAAAGCTGCTATAATATCCACCTATTTAACCCAGCGCCTAGCGCAAACGCGTAAAAGTAAGCAATTGGGCGTATATATTAATTGGGACAGCCCCATAAGGTTACAGTTATTAAATACTANATACGGTAGATATTTAATAAAAAGGTAGTAAATACCTAGATCCTTCGCGCCCTTCCTAGTCTAATAGCCATAATTGATAAAGATTAAGTTTCTAAAACCTATATATANAATTACATAACGCCCAGGCTAGAAAACGTCCTTAATTTAACGTCCCTAAAAGGTTTCCACCTAGACGACAAAGGGAAACTGTAGTATTTATTAAATCCCGATATTTTATAAGAGCTGCTAAATAAGCCCCTATTTAAACCCGAGGAAGTTCTAATCTAGTTCTTTATAACTTAACGCGGCCGCCGGGCTGTCTAATATAGAGGTTTTAGTAAAGCCTTCTAGGAAAACCTCTATCTAACCGTAAAATCCAATCTAGAAGTTTAATTAGAAATGGAAGATAATAAGAATAAACGTCCTAAGCGTAAGCTAAGAGCATTAAGATATAAGCGTAAGGCTACGCCTAGTAAGGTTGAAGACAATAAAGATATAGGTTCTAATACCGGTGTGGCGCCCGTAATAGCTATACAAAAGACACGCTTATACGCGGTAGGTAAAAAACCTATTAAGGCTGCTAGCCCTAAGGTACGAGCTAAAAAGGCGCCTGTTATTAAGACTAAAGCTAGTAAATTAAAAATATCACGGGCTAAGCAGTAAAACACCGGGCCCGCTGCTTCTGCTATTACTGCGGTATCCTTTAGCAAAAACCTATAAAAGCGCGCTAAGGTTAACCTAAACGTTAGTAGAATAACCGCCCCTAATAATAAGTACGTATAGTCCTACTTGCCCAATACCGCAATTACCAGTTAGACTTTTATTAGAAGGCTTCCTAGATAAGTCTATATTAGTATTTTTATAAGTCTTTATAATTTCCTATATTCTCTACTACTAAAATCCCTACCTAAATTAGGTTTTTACTAAGCATCTTTCTTTAATAGGGTTAGTATTACTATATTCCTACTTAGACGCTAATTTCCCATTAGCCTACTCTTGGCTTCGCTCTTACACTGACCGCTAGTATTAGCGCGCCGAATTTTTAGTCTTGTTGCCTCTTTATAGATAACCATAACAGCCTCTAGTTAGCTTTTTAGAAAGGCTTCCTGTATTTCTTCCTTGCTCCAGTTAGATCTCTTAGGCGTTATTTTAACAGCTATCCTTTTATATTCCCTTTTAACGGTGCACCGTCTAAATGTTTCCTTTTTTACTTCCCTATTTTACTTTCTTACTTTTCTACTTTCTTACTCTAGTATCTAGTGCTAATACCTCTAGGACCTTAAAATTGCTCAATTAACTAATAGACCTATTTGCTCCTAGTGGCGTTAGCTAAGATTCTTTTATAAAAGGCTCCTAATAAAGTACTAACTAATCCATGCTCTAGCACTTATTCACTAGCGTATATCCCTACTTAGACTTTAGTTATTATTACCACCAGCCCCCCTATATAGAAGAGATAGTTAGCAATATGAAGACTTCTACCTTAATTAATAACTATACAAGTAATACCTATTTCATCTTATGCACTTAATATACTATAAGAAACATTTGTCCGTTATTAGCAGCTTGCGTTAACTAGCTATTATACTTATATACTTTTATACTGTATTAGTATCTATAGTATATATCCGTTGCTTTATAACTAACGCTTATGGGTATATTCTAGAAGGCTTTCTAAAAAGCTCCCTGGCGTTATTGCGGTAATGCTATCCAAGCAGATATTAACTATTTAGCCGTATTACCGGGTATAGAGAGATATATAAGTATATACTGTACTAATCTAGCCTATTACCTAGAGTAAAGCCTATAAATATTACAGTATCTAGGACCACGACCATTTATTACTATTATACTCGACCGTTACTGTCTTTCGCATCCTAGCTACTGTTCTTGTCTTAGAAGGACTTATTTAGGGCTATATATATTTATTTATTTAAGCGTTAATAATTACGTCCTTAAGCTTCTCGCGGGCAGTATAGGCCTTACTAGACTAGCGCTGTATAAGTAAAGCCTAGATACCCTTAACGACGGTATACAGTAAAGTAGCTTCCTTTAACTTTATATACCTAGTAAGGTCTTTAAAAACCTACTACATATTAGCCTATATAACGCCACTTTAGGTCAGCTAATTATAGACCGCACAGCTATTATCCCTAAAGGTCGCTGTATTGTTATAATAAGGAACGTTAATACTAACAGCCTACATGCTATTGTTAACACTAAGTATATTAATATATTATAGTTACTCTATATTTAGGTCCTTACTAGAATTTTATTAGCTATATAATACTGTTAACCTTTCTAAAGTTCCCTTTACTATATATACTTTTTAGGAAGCCTTTCTAAAAATATCTATATTATAGAACTTACCTATAATACCTATTTCCACTACTTTCTATCTATTTTCTATTTTAACTATATTCTACCTCCCTACTATTAAAACTTACCTATTACATATTTTAAATTTAATATCTATTAAAGGATCTCTCCCTAAATATTATCTTATATTATTAAACCTAATTACTACTCTAACTACCTCTTCCTT
>NW_027137736.1:0-4000 GCF_001692895.1 Cenococcum geophilum 1.58
ACGGAGGGATCTATATATTGGCTTGCTTAATAGATAACTCTATAAAAATAAATAGACGGAAATAGATAGTTTTACCTATAATAGGAACTACTGCTAAAAAATAATATAAAAGCCGTTCCATAATTAATTGCGGAGCTACTAATAAATTTATAGATACCTAATTTGTGCGCACTTATAACCTACCTACCTTACCCCTTACTAAAGCCCGCGCCCTATAACTCACTAACGGTAATTATACCGCATAAAAGATTACCTATATGGCACAACTCTATCTAGATATAAATGGGCACCAGGAAGAACTCTAGGCTTATATTATACCACTTGCCAACTACCCTATTATCCTTAAAATGAACTAGCTTAAACAGCATAACCCCGCTATTAACTGGAAGAAGAAAAAAGTAACCTTTAACTCTAAATACTGTAGAGAGACTTGCCTAGGGCATGGCCTAGCCGCCTCTATTTACTCCCTAGGATATCAACCCAAGGAACCCCTTATTACCCCACCTATAACTAACTGCTACTATATAAGTGCCCCGGCCTTCTACTATATAGCACGTAAGAAAGGCTAGACCATTACTATAGCTTCCCAATTACAACTATATAAGCTTAATAAAGAATAGGACTATATCCTCTATAGTAATAGGATAGATATAGTCGACCTTTTAGAAGACGACGCCCCTATAGAACTCTATAGACTTTTACCTTTAGACTTTAAGAAGTTTATAAAGCTTAAAAAAGGATTTACCAACAAAGAACTCCGCAAGCTCCTCCCTAAGAGGTACTATAACTTTACCGATATGTGCTTATAAAAGAGCGCAGATATACTCCCCCCATATTAACTTAATAACTATGCCATTAACATTAAATAAGGAAAAATACTACCTTATAAGAGACCCTATCTAATGTTAAAAGATAAGCTTCTAGTTGTAAAAAAGTATATCAACGAGCACCTTAATAAAGGATTTATTCGTCCTAGCATATTACTAGCAGCCGCCCCCATCCTTCTCGCTAAGAAGCTAAGAGGAGGTATTTAATTCTGCGTTAACTATAGAGGACTTAACGCTATTATAATTAAAAACTAATACCTAGTACCGCTTATACGTAAGACCCTTAAGCGGCTTAGTTAAGCCAAAATCTATACTAAGCTCGATATTATTGCCGCCTTTAACTATCTCTAAATACGGGAAGGTGACAAATAGAAAACCGCATTCGTATCGCGCTTCGGCTAATTTAAATATACCATTATACCCTTTAGCGTATATAACGGCCCAGGCACCTTCTAAAGCTATATTAATAACGCCTTACGGGACTACCTTAACGACTTCTGCTTTACGTACCTAGACAACATACTTATTTATAGCAATAACCCCTCTAAGTATACTAAACACGTTTAAAAGGTCCTACAGCGCCTTAGGGACGTAGGACTTTATATTAATTTAAAGAAATGCGAATTCTTAGTTACAGAAGTAAAATACCTTAGACTAATTATTACTACTAAGGGTGTCCGTATAGACCCCGAGAAGGTATATATAATTACCGAATAGCAAGCCCCTAACTGCATTAAGGACGTATAAGCCTTTCTCAGTTTCGCCAACTTCTATCGGAAATTTATATACAACTTCTTAGGCGTAGTAGTACCACTTATAGCAATAATGCGAACGAAGGGCCTTTTTGTAAAAGAAAGAAAAACGCACCTACGCTTTACCTAGACGCCTAAATATAAGAAGGCGTTCTAAGACCTTAAAAATGCCTTTACTAAAGCACCTATCCTAGCTTACTTTACACTAGGATAATAACTCTACCTTAAAACTAACTCCTTAGACCACGTTAACGCAGGCGTCCTCTCCCAGATAGGTAATAACGGTCTCCTTTACCTAGTCGTATTCTACTCATCTAAGCTTATACCATAAGAGTATAACTATAAGATCTATAATAAAGAACTCCTTATAATTATATAAGTATTTAAAGAATTCCGACTAGAACTCTCCTTAGTAGAGCCTAACTAGCTAACTAAAGTCCTTACGGACCATTGCAATCTTAAATACTTTATAACTATAAAGTAGCTAAACTAACGCCAAGCACGTTAGAACGAGTTCCTCTCTGGTTTTAACTTCAAAATTGTATATAAACTAGGAGTATAAGGTACTAAACCTAATAGCCTAACACGCCGCTCGTAAGACCTTCCTTAGTCTAAAGATAACCCCCGCAATTAGTTCCAACAATAGACAATCCTAAAAGTACGAAATTTGGCCCCAGGCATACTACCTACGATAGAGCCAACTATACCCTAGATTTATACCATAGAACTAAAGTTACTTCCTAAAATTAATAAGCTTATCACTACGGCATATAACGCCTCTGTCGACCTATTACTATATTAACTTATTGCCGCAAAGACCGCTAGCGCCTGTACGCTGCCTACTAACCTCTAAAGCTTAGGCTAGATTAATATAGCAGCCTTAGAAGTAAAAGAGAATAGGCTCTATTATAGAGGCCGCCTATTTATCCCTAACTTAGAAAATCTACAACAGCAACTAATCTAAATGGCCCACGACCTCCGATTAAGCGGCTACCTAGGTAGAGGAGGAACCTATAAGCTTCTTAGCCGATACTACTTCTGGCTAAAAATAATAGACTTAATTAAACGCTTTATAGGCACCTGCTACGGTTATAAGCGTGCTAAGGCCTTTAATATAAAGTACTAAGGACTACTATACCCTCTACCAGTACCTATATAACGATAGGCAGATATCGCTATAGATTTCGTTGTTAACCTACTACCCTATAAACGACACGGCCGTATCTATAAGAACATCCTTATAATAATATGCCGACTTATAAAAGAGCGCCACTACGTCCTAACCGAAGGCGTAGCCGTTAGCGACGTTACTAACGCCTTCCTTCGCGAAGTCTACTAACTATATAGGTTACCTAACTTAATTACGTCCAACTAAGGTATATAATTTAACTCCGATATATAGAGACGAATCTACTAACACCTTGGTATCTCCGTCAAAATGTCTATATCCTTTTACTATAAAACTACTGGGTAACTAGAAAACGCTAATACCAGTATAAAAGCGTACCTACGGCAGGTAGTTACCTATAGTTAAGATGACTGGGTGGATTACCTCCCACTAGGTAAATTCGTAGCGAATAACTACGTCTTAACCACTATAGGACTTACCCCGTTCTTCGCGAATAAGGGTTATTACCTCTAATCCGGCATAGAGCCACCAGAACCTATTAATAAGAAACTGCTATATAGAAAATGCCTTAAGATGCTACTTGCTGACCAGCATATAGACCGCATAAAAAATCTACTTAACTACTGTAAGGGAGAAATGGCCTGGGCTTAAGTAAAGTAGGCCTACTTCGCTAACCGTTATAGAACGCCACCACCGGAGATACGTGTTAGCGACTAGGTATAACTAGATATATATAATATCTCTACGCAGAGGCCTATAAAGTCACTTAATTATAAGAACCTCGGCCCCTATCTAATTAAACGAGTTATTAACAGGGGAGCCGCATATAAGCTAGAACTCCCGCCTACCCTAGCCACCCACGGGATATAGCCCGTATTTTACCTATAGCTACTACACCTCTATTAGCCTAACCCCTTACTAGGGCAGATATAGCCTAAACCCCTACTAGTACTAATCCGAGATAAGAACGAAGATAAAAACCATAAGGAGTAGACTATTAAACGAATTATTAACTCTAAATACTTTAGCAAAGGTAGAGGACAACGGCTCTACTACAGAGCTATATATACAGGATTCGACATAGATTAGCTAGAATGGCAACTATAGGAAGACTTCAAAAATGCAAAGGATCTAATTAGCAACTTTTACTACGCGAACCTATAGAAACCGGGCCTAAGCAGAGACTTTATACCTAATCCCCTATAGAAGCCCTTATAGAGTTAAACCGTTATATATTACTACGTAAGGGCAAATTGCCGTTAAATTGCCGTTAGATTGCGGTAAAGTGCAAT
>NW_027137737.1:0-3863 GCF_001692895.1 Cenococcum geophilum 1.58
TAATATATCTAAAAAGTATAGTATATAAGGTAGACCTAAAGATATAAAGATATATTAGCTAGATAAAAGTAAAACGCGTAGTACTATCTAAAAGGAAATACTTAGGTTTTTCCCCTTAAAAGACCTTTTTTTATATAGAAAGGTAAAAGTCTATAAAGACCTAAATAGGGACTAAATTAGGCAATAAATAGAATTAATAGAATTATTTATTTATATAAGTATTTATATAAATATAAGGAATATTTTATCCCTTACTTAAGTATAAGCTCCTTAGGCTTATAGCCCTCCTTACTCTCCTTATTGGTTTATCTCTTCCTTTAAGGCTATACCTATACTCTTTACTATATTATCCTCTTCTATTAACTCCCCGTAACCCTTACTTAGCTTACCTCTTCCCTACTATATACTCTAGGTAATATACCTTATAATAGATATATAAATATNTAAATATTTATAAAGAGCTTTAAAACTTTATATTAAGCTTTAAGCTTAAGTATATAATTATTATATTATTTCTATTTATTGCCCAATTTAATCCCTTTTTAGGTCTATATACTTATACCTTTCTATATAGGAAAAGGCCCTATAAGAAAAAAAAACCTAAGTATTTCCTTTTAGCTAGTCCTATATGTTTTACCTTTACTAAACTAATATATCTTTATATCTTTAGGTCTACCTTATATACTATTTTATCTAAGTATATTAGAAGATCTAGAGGGGGTAATAGAAGTATTTAGTAATTCGCTAACGTACTACCTATAGCTAGATAGGGGTATTTAGTCTCTAAGGGCTAAAAGAGGGCGTATCCTTTAGTGTCCTTCTATTAGATCTTATATAACATTTAGAACTACTAAAGGACTCCTTAGCCTATAGCTATTTTACTACTACTTATAGGCCTCTACTTATAGAGAGTATTTAGGTAATATTATTTATATCTATATTAGTAAATAGCTAGTCCCTTACTAAGCGATAGCTATAGAAAAGTAGTATATAGTATACTAACTAAATAGGCTATCTATAAGTATATTAAGGTATAGTATTTAGAATATAGATACNTACTAGCTATATATTTAGGCTTAAGACCTTTATCTAAAGTAGGAAGACGGCTATAAATTCTACCTTTATTAGTCCTTTATATAGAAGAAGTATTATTATTAACTATAAGGTATTNTATATAGCTATATATTGTATTTTTACCACCTCCTTCTATTATCGCTTTTATTTAAGGTCTACCTATCTTATAATAAGTATAGTAGATCTCTATCTATACTAATGGCCTTTTATTCTCTATCGCTATAATAGCGCTCTACTAGTGCGGCGGTAGGTCTTTACCTAATAAGCTAGTAGTTTCTATATTTCCTTCTCTCTCTCTACCTATAGGTAGAGGGCTTCCTAGCTAGTATACTTAGGTATATCGCCTCTTTAAGAGGCCCTTACTTCTTATATACATCTTATTCCTTATATATATTTTAGTATTTAGTATATATTTTCTTCTACTAGGTAGCCTTATACTCTAAATATTCTCTATATAGTAGTTATATTAATATATAAGTCTAGTAGTAAAACCGCTAATTCGCGTTCTAATATAGCGCGTAGTATTCTTCTATAAGTCCCTATAGTTCTATATAGGTACTAGTTTTATAGCCTAGCTAGTAGCGTTAGGGAGCTTTTTACTAATGCCTTATTATTTAGTCTTAGGCCTTAGATCTAGGAGCTATATAGTATTATTAGCCCTACTACTACCATATATAGTAGATATATGCATCTAAAAGAGGGTCTCTATATTAATATAGTAATCTATAATACTGCCGAAAATGCTATTACTCCCCTATAGGTCGTCTATATAATATATACNTTTTAGTCTAGTAAAGACTTTACTAAAACCCCTAAGACCTTAAGGGTAGCTTCTAGTTTTACTTTATAGCCCTAAATATTTACTATTAAGGCTAGGTTACTACTTGTCTTCCTTTTCCTTATAAAGTAAATAAGATAGTGTTTATCTAGTGTAAATTTAATATAGTATTGTTTTACCTATATAATGTACTTATTATACGCCTATTCTAGCCTAGTATAGTTTTTTACTACTATATTTCCCTATATAATTAGGTTTATATTAGCCCTCTCTTTAATTACCTTAAGTATTTAAGTGGTATAGCCAGCTTACTTAAGATATACTATATTTATACTAAGCTTAGACCTAAGCGGAGCCTTTAATAATATATTATATAAGAGATTTTTATAGATCCTAAGAAATAAAGGCCTACTAAACTAGATAATTAAGTTTATCTATACCTTTCTAATAGGGCATATTATAAAAATTATAATCGAGAGCTATAAAAGTGAATTAATACTAATACTTATAGGTATTCTTTAGAGATTACCTCTATTACTAATCCTATTCCCCTTCCTTTATATTTAAACTACTAGAGATATATAATAATAACTAAGATATAATAGCTCTAAGATTTATAAATAAGAGGGTTAATCGTTTCTTCTTACGCCTATTTATATCTATAGTAGTAGCTCCTATACCTTTACTTTTTCTTATATACGTTCTATAACTATCTTTTCTAAAAGCTTTCTTAGGGTATTTTCTAGGGTAATTAGTTAGTAGCTTCTTAAAAAGAAGTAGCCTTTTTTCTTTACCTTTTATAAGACGACTATAGTTATTACTTTAAAGTATTTAGGTAGTTCGCCTCCCTAGAGGTAGGTAGTTATAGTATTAGTAAGTAGTATTACTACCGCTTTTACTATGGCTTTAAATTATTTTATATAGAATTTTGTTTAGCCCTAGCGCTTTACTAATAGGGAGCTTTTATATAGTATTTTTTTTATTTCTNTACTAATACTATATAGCTTATTTCTAGAGGTAAGGGGTAAGTTTAGCTACTAATATCTAGATCTACTTAGCCCGCGCCTAGGAAGAACCTCTCTTTTAATATATTTATTTTTTCCTTATTATTATTTATATACTAGTCCTATTCTATCCGGTAGAGTATAGGTAGGTAGAGATCCTCTAGTATCTTCTTAGCGGCTTACCTACTCTACTTTAATATACGCTAGAGTTCTTTATTATATAGTTTAATAGGGTTTAAGGTAATTTCTTTTAGGAATTAACGCTAGTTATTTTTACCCTCTTTCTATATTATCTTCTTAAGCCTATATTTTAGGACTTTATAGCTCTATTAGTAGTAGGCTTCGCCTATTACACTATACTATCGCCTTACTTTTTTTAGCGCCCGTGAGTAGCTAGGCTGCCTTTAGCAACTACTTATAGTAAGCATATTTACTAGGCTAAGCCTTTAAGTAGTATTCTTCTAAGTAGTTACTTATAATCCTTTAAATATCCTCTAGTAATACCTGGTATAGCTGCTAGCCTATTAGTAACTTCCTAGGTATATCTTTCCTAGTTAAGTTTATTAGTAACGTATCTCTAGTAGGTTTATTATATTAGTGCGGTAAAGTTAAGCGTTATTTATATAGATATATAGTCTATAGTAATTAATTATATATTTTCTAGTCCGTAAAATACTAGTCGGTTTATAAGTATTTCTTATATAAATATAAGGTCGATTATACTCTCTTAGGTTTCTCTTTTCTAGGTAGNTTTGTTAGTTAGAGTAGTTAAGGCAAGGCCCTGCGTTTCTAGCTTATTTAGTAAGTAAATCGCCTATACCTTAACTATAGCCTACTATCCTCCCTATAATATATAGTATATATTAAAGTCCCTTAAGACTATTACCTTACCTTCCGCTATATTAATAGCTTATTAAAGTAGTCACTATATAGTAATTTAGGGCTTATTATCCCTTAGATTGTAAATATCAGTTATACTAGTTTAGCCCCTATTAGTAGCTACTTAT
>NW_027137738.1:0-3835 GCF_001692895.1 Cenococcum geophilum 1.58
TAAGGGAGTGTTCGGTTGCACCTCCTTATTGCTTAAGGAGGCGACTTTTTGGAGGCGATCAGGAGCTCGAATCTGAACTGGAAGCTGGTGTTCGGTAGATATGGTGACTTTTGAATAAGGAGCTCCTCCTTATCGGCAAGCGCGTCAAATTTGCACGCCATACCGTATATAGTAGGAGAAATNAAGCTCTTGGCTCCTTTTCAATAAGGAGCCTTCTGCGACTCCTCATTTTCNATATTCAATAAGGAGCTCTGTTCGTGCGTGCGCCCAATCGCCTCCCACCAGGTATGGCATTACCACCCTCACCCTCNACNATATTGCTGCAGCAGCAGCAGACCCTGTAGGGTAAATAATACACGCAGAGGACGTCGCCAATTTTAAGCCTTATNTAAGGCCTTAAAGAGCGATCAACCGAACACCCAGCTTCATTTCATATTAAGCACGGATACTATATTAACCGCCGATCAATATCTACTAGTTGACGCCGGTCAAAGCACGGAGCAACCTCATATTCAAAAAGTTCCTTATTGCAACCGAACACACCCTAAAACTATCATCAGGTTTGCCAAGAATTCAGGCAAACCTTTATCTGTCTTATAGAGACCTAACTGCTTTCTTGCAATACCACCTAGTGCCCATTGAGCGTCTCGTGGCGGCTTACCTCGTACTTACGATAAGTTGGGTTACTCAAACGGCAAATGAAGCGAAATTATCGGATTTCCAGCTCCCTGGCTTTGTTCAGTCCTTCAACCTTGTTTTTCCCTAAAAGGGTTAGCGCTGACTGCAATTGAACAGAAGTTCTGCGCATTTAATTCCTTCTTTTTTTATTTAATCATGGACCTACTCTCTACTTTCTACTCTTGCATTCCTTCTCCAGGCTCTGTCTATAAGATGCGTCTCGCTTGGCTTCTCCCCGCGTGCCTAATTCCATTGGCGACAGCGAAGCCAACACTATGTCACTCCAGTCAAATATCCGCCAACTCAATGGTTAATGGATCTGTATACATTGATACGTCACCAATGACCCCATTTGAATGGCCAACCATCTCCGCTCTCAACTCCACTGCCTGGGAATACTGGTACTTCGATGGCGTTTCCTCCGACGGCTCCGCAGGCGTGACAATCGTCTTCTTCCGGGATCCTTCCCTCGTTGCGGCTGGACTGGGTATCCTACGCGTCTCCGTAGACGCGGTATGGTCGAATGGGACCAAGTTTACCACCATCATGTTCGCCAACAACTCGATAGTCGAGGAATGCGGCGACGAGACAACAGGGACCTGGACAGGGCCCGGCATGGCATGCTCGTTCCAATTTTCGCAGTACGCGGCGGCCGATATAGCGCTATCAGGCGTTGGCATCACCGGCGAGGCCGTCACGGGAACCTACTCCTTAACCTCTTTCTCAAAAGCGCACTATCCAGACGGAACAACATACCCCTCCAGAAAGGAGACAGTCGAGCTCGCACCCCTGATCTACTGGAACGAAGCTATCCCGGGAGGAAGTGTGAAGACGGACACAGTGCTGGCTGGCACGCCTCTCACTTTCTCTGGCATTGGCGGCACGGATAGGAACTGGGGTCCCTTCATCTGGGACTATGTCGCGGACCACTGGTGGTGGCTGCGCACCGTGGCCGGGCCGTACACGCTCGTGTTCTGGAAGTACGCCTCCCCGCTCGACGGCAAGACGTACAGTTACTCATACCTCGAGGAGCACGGCGTGCCGGTCTTCACGTCCACAATCGAGGGCGCGGTTGCCGGCGGTGCGGACTATGCGACGTTTGAGCTGCTGTATAACGGCACTGTGCACGGCAGTTTCGAGGACCTGAATACCGGGTTCGAGGTCGAGCTGCATTCGCCGAAGCGCGGTAAGAGCTGGCGCTTTGAGATTGAGCATGTTAACGTTGTATTTGAGCCGCCTACAGGCAATGATCAATATTCACGGTTTGTGAATACGGCGAATGGTGGGGAAGTCGGGTGTCAGGTGTTTGTGGGCGTGTGTAAGAGCGAGCAGAACAAGATTTTGCAGGTTGCGCCAATGCCGTGAGAGGCTGAGAAGGAGTGGCAATACAAGAGAACCGTATATTGAGGTAGGAAAACTAGCATATGTAGGCGCGTATGATCTGTAATATATGGGTGAACAGCACGGCGGCAGATTTATGGAGTCAAGACGCATGAAATAGTCTTATAAAAGTTTCTCTCAGCTTCAATGGCAAGAGCAAGGCTAATCGAATACTGTTTCCTTCATAGTGCTACCAAAAGCCCCCTAAAAACCCTATTCGCCGTAAGACCTATCCCAGACCTATCCCAGACCATCCCCTTCATGTACATTTAAAGACATACTTACTAGTATCCGTCCGTCAGAATGTGCATCCCCAATCACCCCGATAACTGCACGTCCTGGAGTTCTTCAGCACATTCGTCCTTTAATGTATCCATCCATAGCCACTCTGTGGCATATCCACTACGTTCCGATACTATCTCTTCATCTTATATTGATAGTCTGCCACTCATCAAGCAGTCTCGGTACCTCCGCACCACATTTAGCGCAAATATCATGGTCTCTTGCTGCCTCGTGAAGATAGCAAGCTCCCATGAACTCAAAAGCGCGTGTGTCAGATGCATGCTCACACAATATCGAAGTGCGTGCATCAAATGCAAGCTCACACGACACTAAAGTGCATGTCTTAGATGCAAGCTCACGCAATAGGAAAGGGACTCGTTGGCTTTCTAGAAGCCATACAGAATCTCCTGTCCGCATGAGGCTAGGACCAAAGCCCAGGGAAACTCCGGTCGCAAAGAGCTTTCTGCCTTTGCCAGTTTCCCGTAGTCGTTTCGCGAAACTGTCGAGTGAAGAGCTGTTGAACTCGTAAAATTCACGTGGCAACCACCGCTTTAGATTTGGGAGCCCCAAACACATATTGCATGAGCGAAGCTTAGACGATCCGGCAGTATTTTTTGTTACTGATTCTTGTAACCAGTTGTACCTAGTTTCTAAGCAGTTTTTGTAATCCGGTGCTTCGTCTTTTAGGTATTCCTTATCGCTGGTTTCTAGGTAGCTGTTGTAATCTGATACTTCGTGTATATTGTATGTGTCTTTTAGGTATTCCTGATCGCTGGTGTCAAGAGAACGCCAGCTACAGTGTGGGCAAACTACTCTACCAAATGCGCGGGGGATGCCATGAACACGATCTTTAAAATGGACATTTTTATTTTTCCATGCAATGGAAGACCAAAATTCGAAATTAGCTTTGAGATGTGAACACGGCTTCAGAAGGCTTAACTAATTGCGCGGATGGTATTTTGGAAGCGGAAAATGATCGCGCTGTTCAAAAGATACATCCCCGTCCAGATAATCTTTTAGTGCCCAAATATTCCCTAGCTTGCGTCTCTTCACTCTAGCTGTGCTCGAGAGAGATGATTCGGAAATTGGACAGCGTTGCATAAAAGGAGGGCCTAAATTGGTTATTCTTGGAGTAGTCCAAAAGGGGTCACGTTACTTAATGGGCACACACCTAGCAGAGGGATGTAGGGCTCAATATTTGGTAAGCTTGGCAGAAGAGTCCAATCTGGCACCCAAAATGGCAAGGAAGGCAGTGATGATGGTCGACACACATGCAAAAGTGTCGGACGGACAAGTCACTCATAAGAACTCTGTTGATTGAAGCTGGCTCTAGAAGCTCTCTATATACATGGCGTTGGGGCAAAAGACTGACGACGACACTGACGACGACACTGACGACTATTTGGAACTATTACTCAATCGCCACCAGGTCGACATTGCCACTCAGTCGGTGATAGGTAATGAATAGGTAATAGAAAATAGATAGTAAGACATA
>NW_027137740.1:0-3604 GCF_001692895.1 Cenococcum geophilum 1.58
ATATAACCTAGAATATAATCTAAAATATATTTAGAATATAACCTAGAATATAATCTAGAATATATTTAGGATATAACCTAGATTATATTTAGGATATAACCTAAAATATATTTAGGATATAACCTAGGATATATTTAGGATATAACCTAGGATATATTTAGGATATAACCTAAAATATATTTAGGATATAACCTAGGATATATTTAGGATATAACCTAGGATATATTTAGGATATAATCTAGGTACTCCTGCGCACTTACCTATTTTAAATAGTTTTTCTATACTACTACTAATAAAAGTAACTTAGTTCTTAATTAAAGATTTTAAATAATTATAAGAGGACTTCTTCTATAAAGGGTAATAAGTATAAGAAGAACGTATATATATAAATATTAAAGATAGTAACTAGGATATATTTAGCTTATATTAGGAGTATTATAAAAAATAAGAATCCTAAATACTACGCTATAATAATCTACTAATACCCCTTCTTTAACGCTAGTAATAAGTAGAATTCTATAATATAGCTAGGCTTAATATTAATTATATATACTAGATCTCTAATAGTAGAAAGACTTATTTATTTAAAAGATACTAGAATATCCTATATCCTCTAAGTATAGAATTAAATATATTATAGATTTATCTAATCTAAAGATATATAATAAGAATATTACTAAGATATATAAAAATATAAAAGACTATATCCTAGATATAACTTAGTTCTAGTATTAATATATATAATATTTATATATATTAAAGAATAAAATAAGTATAATATATACTCTTTTTAGCCTCTAAAGTACTTTAGAAAAAAGATGCTCTATATAGACGTATTTTATTATAAATATTTATACCCTTAGCTATAAAATTTTTACTATAAGGAAATTATAGAGGAAGACTAGAAAAGAATATGTAAAGAATATATTTATATTATTATATTATTATATTATTATATCTATTATATTAGATTTATTATCTTTTAGAACTAGTATTACCTATAGTTTTAATTATAAAGTTTATAAGGCGCACGATTAAAATCTTATTTATAATCTATAGCCTCTATTTACTCTAGTATATTATATTCTAGATCTTACTAAATTCTATAAAGCTAATATATTTTAGTTTCCTCTATTATAATATTAAATAATAGCTAGGTTTTGCTATCTCCTAGGCCTATTTTACTATTAGGTAAAATTATCTAGATATATCCTTAATATATCTAGCTTATAAGCCAACTATATTTAGTATATAAGAGTAGCTTATAGTCTTTGCTTTATATAACTATTACTTAATAAGCTTAATTCTTATAATAGTTAACGCTATAATAATCTTAATTAAATATTTATAAATAAGAAGCCTAGGTTTTATATATAGAAGCTAAAGTAAAAGTAATTAAACTATAAAATTAAAAGATAGAGTTGGAGCTTAGAAAATTAAAATAAGAACTTAGTTAATATAAGCTTTTGTATTTATAAGTATAAGGGGTATAGGTTATATTAAGGTAATTACCTAAATATAAAAATATTATAATATCTAAGAGAAAGCCAAACCTAAATACTCCTACTATACTCCGCGCTTAATACTTAGTAGTAAAGGATAGAACTAGGATAGAACTAGGATAGAACTAAGATAGAACTATACTATATCTAAAATCTCACCTATCCTAGCTACTTAGTATAGCTCTTAACTATATTAAAAGACTTATTACTCTTAAAGTTATCTATAATATTTAGTAGTATTATATTTAATAAAATTAAGTTCTATTTCTAATTAGATTATTAATATATTAGTAATATAACTAAAGACTTTAAGTATACCTTATTAAACTAGATATATATAGCCTAGCTAGATAGGTATACTATTTATATTATATCTTAGATATATTATAAATATAACACTTACTCTTTTTATTACTAGTATATAAAATATACTTCTACTTTTTAGTCTTACTAAAAATCTTAAATATAGTATTATAATTAGGCTAGATTATAGCTAGATTATAGTTAAGTAGTAGTTATAACTGCCTAGGCTTACCTTATTATTTTTCTTTAATAGAACTTTAAAGCGGAATATAATATATATAATAGCTTAGTTAGATTTATAATATAATAAGAATATAAATAATAATATATAGAGACCTACTAAAGTAGCCTAATATTTTCTATAACCTTTAGCTATTAAAGGTAACTCTATATTAGGGAAAACTAAAATATATTAGTAATATATCCTAGATAGAAGAGTAATAGTTTATATTATTATAAATTCTAACCTTTCTAACTGCCTTATTAATAGGGTATATAATATTTAGTTTTACCTCTATCTAGATAGCTTTATAAAGGGTCTGCTAAGCTGCTATAGTAGGTTAAATCTAAGATATAATATAGATATATAGATAAATATACTAGCTAAATTATTAAATTCTAGTTCTTTCTAACCTTTAGGCTTTATACTATAAATTATATAGCTTATATATTTCTTTATTTTTAAGGTTAAAAGCTAATTATAATATAAATATATTTAGGTTCTTACCTAGAGATATAATTTAATATACTTAATTAATCCTCTATAACTATTAGTANATTTTATTTCCTAAATATAAATATTATACTTAGTATTTAAATCCTATTATAGTTAGATCTAGGATAAAATAAAGATATATAGCACTTATAACTTATAGTCTTTCTAATAGTATAATCCTATCTATAGAAAATATCCTTTAGTAGAANATAAATAAGGAGATATTTACTATAGCGCTATATTAAAGTTAGATNCTAGATATAACCTTAATATAGAAAAATAGCACCTATATTAGGCGCTTACTAAGTTTAATATACTATACCTTAGTATATAAAGCTAGGGCACTAGAAATATACCTCTTTATAGTATTTAGCTATAGAGTAGTATTAGGAGTGCTAAAACNCTCGCCTCTACTATTATCTAAGTTTAGAGAGCTTAGATTATTCTAAGAAATAAGTTCTTTAAAATATAACCTAAAAGCTGCTTTAAGGTACTATATATAGCTATTATACTAATATTTAGATCTTAAATAGGGCTATAGAGAACCTTATTAATAATATATTAAGGTTAGATTATAGATATAATGTGGTTTTATCTAAAATATAATTTACATCTTATACCTATACTATCCCTATAAAAAGATTTACATACCTATTTTAGAGAAAGCTCTTATNCTATATCCTAATTAGATCCTTATTATAAAATTATATATTTAGGCTATTAGGCAGTATTTATTTCTATATTAAATTATAGATATAACCTAAATATATACTTACGCTGCTTATAATAAAGCTATCTATTAGGTAANAAAGTCGCCTTACCTATATATATTATTCGGTATAGCTATACTTAGTATTAAGCCAGTTACTTACTTACCTTTTATAGTAGTCTAGGTAATACGGAGCCTATTACCTTATACTATCGTTATTATTCTATAGAGGCTAAAAGGGATTTAGTAGGAACTAATATAGTCTAATTAAATTTAAATAATAATATAGATAAAATATTAATAAATACCTTTTCTACTCTAATTTACCTCTACTTCTCTAGAATTTATACCTATATTAGATCCTTAATATAACCT
>NW_027137741.1:0-3566 GCF_001692895.1 Cenococcum geophilum 1.58
CCGGATTTACTTATCTTCCGAGCGCTTGCGATCCGCACAGCCACCGATCCTACAGTAAATTACCCGCAGATGTATGAGATGGGACGGTCAGAGTCATCTCGCATTAGCCCGGATCTGTGGGTCGCTTCCGCTGGAAATACCAATCGACATGGCGGCCCTGCATGATTTTGCCCGCGACAGCGCGCACAAGGCTGATGTAGGCTTCCGAGCACCAGAGGGAGGTTTTGAGGCTAGGATAAGGCTATTCTACGAAAATTCAGAGCGAAAAAGGCTTGACGTTGGTGCTGTAGGGAGGGTAGTCTGTCACGCCACGAAAGAAGGCGCTGTACAAATCAGGCGCGGAGGCGACGATGCAAACGTAACTTTTGGGAAAGAGTCAATGATGGACATTTAGAATTAGCTACAGCAGATTATTTCTATAGAATTGTATCAATATTCGTTGCGCGTATGGCCTTTCCAGCTGCTGAAAGTCAAAGTACCCCTTATTTGTCTCGCCATATAGGGCGTCTCGTTACGTAGGGAGGGACGTTAGCATGTATACTCCTCGTCTGTGTAGTTTACATGCTATAAAAAAATGCTCTAACTTAATAAATTAAGTTCTGACCCTCTACTGCGACTCTATCTGGCTCCTAAGTGCAACTCCGATTCCAGCTAGTTGCTGGCGAGACGTCTCCACGCTACAATCCTTTCGCCTAATTATTTACTCTTATTATTAGTCGTTTATACGCAACCGAATCTACCATCTATAGCTGCCTTCTTAAATAAATAAAGTAGTTTTTAGTTACAAACCTTCTCGGCCTTTTTTTCCTAGGTATTTTTAGTTTATCGGCTAGCGGGCCTTTAATAAACTAAATAAGGTTAGGCTCTTTAATAAGGAGAAAATAGGAAAATATAAACGGAATATATATTTGTAATAGAGAGGGTTATATTTATAGGTATTACGGTATTAATATAACACCAGCTAGCTATAAAATCTTTTTAATACTAGCTAACGGTATCTAAGGCTACTATTAGATTATCCTTAACACCATTAATACTATATACTATATTCTTAACAAAATCTTTTAAGGATGCTAGGTTATATAGAGAAGAACTAAGATATTCTTTAGCGAATCTATTTAGTAAAGGGTTAGAGCGGGATAGTGTCAATTAATAATCCGTGCACCGATAAGTAAGTAAAGAATAAGAACTCTGTCTATTTAACTATAAAGAAAAGAAGCTATTTATATATAAGGTAGGTATCTAAAATAGGAAAGGGAGGGGGGGTATATAACTAAAATGGGGGTAGTAGTACACCTAGAATAAGAACAAGGATAAGGTAATAGGCTAAATCCCAGGGTGGGCGAAATCTAATCTTATCGCGATACGGATCGACAATCCACTATTAATACAATATCTCGTATCGTATCAAAGTATTATAATATTCCTTGGCATTCCCCATCAAATTTTCTCTATTAAATTTACTACTTTTTTACTATAATATTGTATAAAACATAGCTTTAAAAGCGGATTCATCTCTTCTTAAAAATACTCCTAGCTTAATTAAAAGCTCTATATCACGGAACCCCACTACAGGGGCCTCCATAGGAGAGCCCCGTGCTCTCGCGTACACCTCACGTACAGCTTATATTAGCTACGCGTAGGTATATCACCTCCTTACGCCCTCGACCCTTACGATCGATCGCGCAACATCTTGTAGACTCCTCAAATACATACGTCTTATAGCCACTGCCCCGTCCCATGACATTACGTTGCGTCTTTTTACCACTAACACCCAGCCTATAACCAATTCTACGTCTTTATAATACTATAGGCGCTACTAGAAGTAGCGTGCCTATAAGTTACCTTACTTTATACTTCTAAGGAACCTATAATAGTAAGATAATATTCCTTACTANCNACTATATNAAACCNAAAGAANAATNTAATACNTATANTTAACCTANAACGCNAATTAATNCNANNAGAATTTNATTTATTAGCCCTAGCCTTAACCCCTAAGGAGATAGACACTAATAATATCTTATCTTTTATTAACTATATAACTACGGACAAGTAAGCAGAAGGGCTACTACCTATTAAAATTAAAATATAAGACGCCAAGATATTTATAAAAATAGTAGCATAAGAACCTAATAAATACTACCGCCTTTTATAGAACTACTACCTAAAGCTTATACGAGCTAAGATGCGTACTGCCTAAGATCGCGATATTATCTAAGACCTATAAGCTCGCGAGGCGCTCGCCAATAATACGCGTTAAGAAACTAAAGATAACCTCCGTGTGTCTAAACGCGACGTCTAACAGTTAAAGAAGGCTAAAATTATACTTATTGCTACAGTTACTAAAAGAGAAGGCATAATTAAATACCTATAATCTTAGCTTAATAAGTATATTTATAATAACGCTAAATACCTCTCTACTATATATAACGCCACTTAAGTCTCTACGCCCCCGGCAACTTTACCTACTTAACACTTAACAAAGGGTTAGCGCTAAGCAGCCTTACCTAACAGAAACCCCTACCAAAGTAATAATAAAAGCTATAATAACCGAACCTAAGCTACTACCGTAGGGTCTAATATATATTACCCTAATCCCCTAGTTTTTTAAGGAGACCGTAAAGAATACAGCCACTAAAAGATATAAATCCGTAAGAAACTAACTTAGAGTACCTACCTTTTTCCTATAAAAGACACTAAGATTAGCTATATTATTAGGCAAATAAAGGGTATACCATTTAATAGACTCTTCGCCTAATAGGAGACTAATAGCCCCTAGAAGTGGTAGTCCTACTAAGAAGTCCTTAATAATCTTAACCTAATATACCGTAACTATAACCTACTGGCCACTAACCGAGCTAAACTACGTGCCCTAAAGATAAGCCCCACTAAATCATTTAATAAGTTCTATATTAAATTTTAGGAATACACCAGAGCCCTCGCCTAAGACAATACTAAAGACTAAAAAGATCTCCTTAAAAAAGTTACTTATTGCCTTAATTACGCAGCCGCTAGCCATAACTATAATAATGTTTATAATATAGTAGCAGCCATACGGAAGATTAAACAACGACTAAATTAGATCGCTACTATAAACCTCCGCCCGAAGACCTCCTTATAGAAGCCCTCCGGACCTACTAAACCACTAACGCCCACTACCCTAAGCAACACTACTGGTCCTAATATTAACCTTTCTATACTAACCTTCCCGCAGAAGCTACTAGACGGAGAACGCGAGCTACTCTAGAAGCTAAAGCGTTGCTATAGATATTATTAAGAAGGCTGTTATAGCTATAGCCCAAACTACCTAATAGCTAGGTTTAGTAGCTGCCGCCTAACACTTAACCTAGTACCTTAAATACCAAATATATTACTACGTGCCACTACTATATAAGACAAAGACGTAGTAATAGCAGTAGAGTTGGATACAAAAACGGAAAACGCTAAGTCCTAGCCCTAAGTTATAGATTGGGACGCCCTAATAATAAGGGGATCTATATATCGGCCTACTTAATAGATAACTTAGTAAAGATAAATAGACGGAAATAGATAGTTTTACCCGT